>NC_048407.1:19740006-19785377 GCF_013103735.1 Etheostoma cragini | reverse complement strand
GGTAAATAATCAAATTAGGTCTGTGAGTCTTCAGAAATTAATTAGGAAAATTTACAGTTTTTATCATTGCACCTATTTCAAATTCAGATGTTTTTCAAATCTTCTCCTGGAACAGAAATCAGAACAGTACAGTTTACACAATGAAAGGTCCTATTGCAAAAAATGTTTAGTATTACTACCATAGACCGTTAATATACATGGCCTATGATTACTACAAGACTAGTCTCGCATTGCCAGGCCTCCCTCCACGGCGCTGAGTTGGAGGGTCTGGCGAGTCCTCACAGCATTCCGCAATGGGAGAAAAGCGTGCTCTGGTTTATTACCTATCCTTTAAACAAATCACAATTGTCTTTGGCGGTGCTTAGCACCGTAGGGAGAAATGGTTGCCTCTGCAAAATAGCATCGGAAGGGAAGGGAGAAAATGGAGATCCCAGAGATTCAGCAAACAAGCAGCAAGACATTGCCAATCATCCTTGGCCTTATCTGAGAGAAATGTTTGAGATAGTAAGCATCAAGAATGACTCCTGGCGAAGGTGCTGCGTAACTCTATGGTATGGTAAATATAGGGAACTTCTTAATTAACTGTTACTGAATCTGTTCAGTTATTCATATTTGATCCTTTATTTTCTTTCCAGAAGCAATAATTGAGCACACACATGCAAACACACACACACACACATACGTACGTATAATAATAAATAATGAAGGTGGAGATTGAAAAAGAGAAACTGGATCTGTGAATTCTTACAGAATCACAATTGAATTTGTATCTTGCTACTCAGTTAGAATATTATCAACCCGGAGCCCCAGTCTCTGTCACAATAATTATATATGTGATGTTTTAGGCCTGTTGGCAGATATCCATTTAAAATCTAGGCAATGTTGTAAAAAAGTACCTTTTTCCCATGTCCACTGAAGTTTCTCAGGTTGCACACCAGTAACATTTGTGTGGTCCAGCTTTGTAAAAAAAAGTATTTTTCACACAGGTATCTGTACTTGAGTACAGGAAGTGAGTACTTTTGCCAAATCTGGTGGTGCAACAGAAAATTCAGATTGGACACACAGTCTAGCTAGCTGTCTGGATTTACCTTGCAGAGATCTGAGAGAAGGTTACCATAGTCCTCATAAATTAATCGGATATCCGGCCTAAATAAGTGAAATCTCACAGAATTTCCATCGGCCATGGAGCATTCCCGGAAGTGGAGCATCATGGCCATAGACTGCCACAAGACTGAGTAAGGTACAAGTACACTTCTCTTCATCTCTTCATCTCATCATTAGATGGGTTTGGAATTGTCTGATAAAGAGCTGTGTGATCAAACATCAATCAGTCATTTGTGGTAATAATAAGCAATGTTTTGCATTGGGCACATTATTTGTGCTAACTTAAGTTTTAAATGTTTTCTAAAACTTTTGCTCATGTTTGCTTCAGCACCTTCTTTGTATAATAGAATAGAATAGAATCAGTCAATTATGACCCGGCTGAAAAGGGTTTCCACTTTACACAAATCCTCTGCAGCTGCAACATTGTAAACAAGGTTTACTGCCAGTCCTATGTTATTAATATGGGTTCTCATAGAGCCAAATGGAATCAGCATCTCAATGAGGCCACTTTTCCCATGTTACTGATGTCAGTGGGCTATCTGCACTAACACTGGCAATGACTACATATGCCAAGACAAATGTCAGCCTGGGCCTCCCTGCTCAAGTCCCAGCTTGTGGTTGTGAGTTTATTGTACCAGACTTTGAAAATCCTTTGCAAGTTGCCTTTCTGCGCAGCGGGACTGTTGGGGCTCTGGGAAAGGTTTGGTTCCCAGACGGAAAAGGCCATGTTGAGTGTGAGGTGAGTTTCCAGACTTGATGGTGACCTTTTCCCTGGAGGTTTGAAAGGCTGACTGGTAGGCTCTGCAAAGAAACTACCCACATTTGTTCTGTTATCAATTTATTTAACAAAATGACGCATTTTGAGGGGATTTTCTAGACTTGATGGTGACCTTTTCCCTGGAGGTTTGAACTGCTGACTGGTGGGCGTTGCAAAGAAACTACCCACATTGGTTCTGTTATCAATTTATTTAACAAAATGACACATTTGATCTCCTTTCACACAAACTGTGAACAACTCCAGAGCTTGTGAGTATGTGTGCCATTGTTGAATAATTCAACTGTTATTTTTCCTATTTAAGGCTTATTGCAACTTGCATTTAGGTTTACACATAAGATCCAGACAGCTATGATGAATGTATGTCGCATTTGCTTTTGTCTGTGTAATTATGCATGATTTTGTATGAACAGCTTTCACTCTAAATGAATGTTTCTCTAGCTGTATCTGGACTTCATTTACCATGCACTGTTTCTTGTTAACAGAGCCATCTAGTATGTTATCATGTTATAAAACATAAACCAGAAGTGTTTATTTTTTACATTTTGTCATTTATAGTCACTAATTATGATAGTGGGTGGATGGCTATATTTACAGTTATATTCAAAATCTTGCCAAATAACCAGGCTGAAGGGGGAATGAAGAAAAAATTCTTGTTTTTGTCTCGCCAAGAACCATAATTTATGTTTTTGGGAGTAGTGGTTGGACCTTGACGTCTGAGCTAACCAACTTACTCACTCATTGAGGCATTATCTCTTTGCAGTGAGTAGTAAGTGACGGGAATTCCCCCTGTGTGAAGCCATCCCGACAGGCCTGCTGGTGCACATCAGTTTCAAGAGGACCAATGAATGCTTCAACCAACATGCTTCTCTGGAAATCATTAGTCTGACTGACAAACAGGTCTCAAAATATTGCTGTCACAATTGAGGGCACCATCCAGAGCATTCCTCTGCGAATGTCCTACCATTTCTGTCTTTGTGACTGATTGATTTAGTCAAAGAGAAGAAAATGACAAACAGCAACAACAGTTGTTGCAACAGTGGGTGAATCATATTTAGAGTTTAGGTCAATCTTCGTACATGGACTCACATGGCCCGAGCGTTCCTCTGAGAATTTATGTAGAACCGAGAAGGCTTCGTCCACTTCCGTTAGTGTTTTCATTCCTCCCTAGTCTGCTTTGCACCGGGAGGTCATGAACCTGTTCTTATTCCAGAGGGCGACGATCAATTGTTTTCATCTCAAAACCCCTTTAGGCAGCCCTTTAATTAGCTGTGAGTGTCACAACAGAAACAAAGCCTCTTTTTTGTTAGTTTGGGCACATTCAAGTCTTCTAGTGTCACTTTCTTGAAGTAACGACATACCAAATGTCTCTGTGTTTTCCCAAGCAACATTGGTGCTTTTATTTCTTTACACTTCCACAAAACTTATGAGACACAAGTCAGTCTTTCTTTTAGCTGATGTTTGTCTTTTGTATAAACATCTGACACTGAATGTAAAGGGGGAAAAAAGCATTTTTAAGCATTAGTTTTTCCATTGCTCCACGGCTTCAAGTCCTTCCCAGGAAAGCATTAATCCAATCAGTAAAATGACACTGAGTGTGCTTTTCTCTTCTGTATTCAATAAACGACCACTACCACTGTTTCTACAACTACTACTACTGTTACAGATACTTCTGCTGGTTCTATTGCCACCTCAGAGACGTTTATAATCAGTGAAAACAATAAAATTGTGACAGCGGATCAAAAACAGAGTAACACAAGGCTGACATTAACTCAAAATAGAATTATAAAGTAATCCCACATCCAATCAAAATACAGTAGTCATAAAGCTAAAATGGTTTCACCACATAAACACGACTATAAAATCTGCTTGAAGATGAGACCTAGAAGATGACTCATTCTGACAGCCTAAGCTTCTGGATGGTCCCAAGCCTTGAGACCCACGCGGAAAAAACGTCTGATTGACAATTAATATTCGGCTTCATGGACATTTTTGTTCCACGCTAGAGAGTCAAGTTCAAGTCAAGTTGAGCCAGCTCAAAAAAGACAAATTATGTACATAAAGTATGTTCCTTATCTGCAGCATCTGTTTCCCTTTCTAATCAGCCTTATCGTAGCACAAAAGATGTCCCTTAAATACAGAATATAACACATTTTTTGCATTATTATATGATTGGAAAACCCTCTCTTGCAAAATGTCAGTCACATGTTTACAGATTTGGGCCAAATGTAGCTCCAAGTTAAACAAAAGTGCGAGATTGGATCAAGGTGGAGTGTGCTGTGGCTAATAAATTCGTTTTTTTTTTCTATTTTTCTTGTTAAGTGTCCAGGAATCCTGGGTAACAATTTAACGCTGGCATTGGTAAGTGAAGAAAGGTAGTCAAATCCGGTCTGTTTGCTTAAGGACAGAGTTATCAGAGGTGAGCCAGATCCAAAGTTACTGTAGGTTATTCTATTTGCCGAGGCAAAGAAACGTTTACAGAAACTTTAAAACGGCCATATTGAAAATCATCGGACTTTAAATCCATTGCTTTACAACTATTTGTTAACATGGGTAATACATTGTGTATGTTATCCCTTATCCACACTAGTGTTGCTAGAATTGAGCAGCAACAACGTCATACAATTACTTTGGAGGACAAAATTATCAAAAAGCCCTTCATATCTTGTTTATCCCTCTAAAACATTTATGAGAACAACTCCACTGCTTGGTCAACTCCACGTCTGTTGTCCAGCTGTAATCCCGATGAGCCCAGATCACAACATTTTAACAATCACTCTGTCATATCTGACATTCAAGAAATCCACTGCCAGTGACCAGATTGGAAGCCCTCTAAAAGCATGAAATAAATGTACATGACTTTTTGATCTTGGGGAAACTAATGCACAAGCTGGAAGACTTAACACACCAAAGGTCACATATCGGGAAGAAAAGATGATGTGTGTTGTCAACTGCTCCATTTTTTTGTGCAAACCCAGTGTTTTTCACAGTCCATTTTTCTGCAGTGGAAAAACCCATCTGCAAGGGGGTTGTGTTTAGCTCTCTGGAGTGTCTCTGTTTCTTTAAGTAAGCAGGTGCTCTCAGGACAACTCTGTGTGATGGTGGCCAAAATCCCTAAAAGTCTTCACTTGTTAAACTTCACCACACAACTCCAGTGCTTTCTCTTTGTGTGTATTCTACTCGTTCAGAAGTGGGGCAATAAGTCCGTTCAGTGTCCGTGCTAACGTTCAGCATTGTGGACATTTTGGAGGATATACAGAGAAGAAACTCAACATGTGTCACTGCCTTTTCCTGCATCCCCACATCACCCCTCTGGCCGGTCTGAACTCTTTGACCAGTATTCCCTTGGCCAAACAAACCATGCAAGTCAACACAGCAGCAATGGCCAGTTAATGCTCAACTGTGCTCAACAATTATTAGTTTAGAGCTCAAAGACTACTCGGTTGAACACTGCCTTCTTTGAGCCCCGTGCCTGATATGCTTTTGTCAGGGATATCAGTATCATGTAATTATATTACTGTCTTCTCAGCTCATAAACACACGTACTGTATAGGAGGAAGCAATAGTTGTCACTCACAAATTGACGTTAAATCACAACATAATTAAATCACATTATTTTAACAAGTTTTCACATTTTGTGTGTGCAGGTAACAATGCAGTGAGGTCAGACTGAATAATTTCCTCCTGCCTTGACAGTATATATTTACATGTGTTATTTTTATGTAATTATGAATTATATACATTAATTACATAATGTTAAAGTTGATCTGATAAATGCAGCTTTAAAAGGAAAATTGTGCAGTTTTTTCAGTATTATTATACATATATTATTTTCCTTCATCATAATTCAATGCTTTGGTCATACCGAAGCAGAAATAATAGGTAAATAAACAAATCACTTCTAGTTGCAACTAGATATATGTAACAACAAAGGCAGCTGAAACAGACAACTATGGCCACTACCCACGGTGGGGCATTTGACACTAATACAACAGCCATTGTTTCATTTCAATTTATGTAAACAAAAAAGTAAAACCATCTTTATAAAAGGAAATAGTTAATGTTCAGTGGACAGATAAAATCTCCTTTTGCATCTTCTTCTTATTTTTACATACAGAGAAAGTTGTACAAAGACTCTGAGAAAATCATGAGTCATCAGCTTTCTTTCCAGCCTCATCCGATTGTCTTCTTGTCCCTTTAATCTTAACAAAGTACTTAGTTAATCCAAAGCACAATCTTTCCTTGAAACCTAACCAAGTTTTTTTGGTGCCTAAAGGAAACCTTAAAGCTATAGTGTTGTCACACAAAAAAACTTATTCCTTTTTGCAACAGGGATTTATAATTTTCTAGGAAGACACAGAAAAATAACGTCAACCTACCGACCTAGGCATCAGGCGCTTCTTTTTATAATATAATGTACTGTAGAGATGTTTAGCTAACCATTGGAATTTGACCATACTGTATACATGAAAGATTTTCTTAGTACAAAGTTGTAAAAGTTAGAATGTGAAACGTTCACCAGTGTAGTTATTCAAGTTTAACCCTGAGAAGACAGTCTTGAAGGTCAGAGGTCAGGAACGTAAAAGTCACATCAGGATCTTTGTTATCCTTGGTTTTCCAAAATGACCTCTATTAACCTGTTGGGTCACCACAGCAACATTTATCATGGCACAGCACTGCTACTAACAGTAATAATAGCACAAACCTGTTGGATAGAAGTATTGTGGTGACAGTGGAACATAAAGACTCTTTTCTCAGTTTGCTGTGTTGTATAATGTGGCCAGGAAAGCCTTTTACATTCATAAGAGCCTCGTGAAACTTTATACACCCAAAGCAGAGACCCGGTTGTCTTATAAAAGGGTGCTTAAAAGTTTTCTTGTATGTTCAAGATAAGGGGGATTTGGACCACAAAGATTGCGTTGCTTTAGCAAGGATCACTTTAACACTGATTAAAGAGTGGAATACTGTTTGAAGCTTTAATGTATACTGAATTCCCAGTGTTTGTCTGTCTCCATTGCTTAAATGGTTCAAAAGTTATTGGACAAGACAGTGCACCTGAGTTACTTGAAGCAGAAATTCCTTTTGTTCTTGTCCTGATTAAGTCCACAAAGTCTGCATACAATCCCGCTTTTATCTTTCCCAAATTGCTCTGCCACAGCTAATACTTGTACTTTTAAATGCAACTCCTCCTTTCAAGAATTTTTTTTATTCTAGAACAATTCAACTGATTTATCTACGGTTGAACATTCAAGTTCAAACTTGAAGTGCCATCTCTCCTTGTGGATCCCTGATTGAAATTCGGACCAGCAGAGGGGTGAGCAGAGGGGTGTTCACTTGGTCACAATCTGCAACTTCACTGCTAGATGCCACCTTATCCTACACACTGCTCCTTTAGGGCTGTAGTATTATAGTACTGTATTATAGTAATTGAGCTGTGTTGTTGCACTTGCTGCTCTGAAATTGATCATTTATCTAATTTATCTAATTTTAGTAAATCTCAATACATGGAATTGCATTTTTCATGGGACTGATAGAAACTCAGAATTTCTTCCTACGTAAATAAAACTAGTTCCTACGTAAATAAAACAATGTAAAACATAAGTAATGTTCCACTTGAACAAGTATTAAAGTCATACCTTTTTCTAAGTAATGTCATTCTCAAAGAGGGAAATCAGCCAAGAGATGGAAAGTAAGTTTCCCAGCGTTGATGTGTGAAGTTTTGAATCTTAGCAATAATAGCAACAATTGCGTACTCGACTGCTGTCTTCCGTTAGTCCGTTATTGTGAGTCTGAACCATACTGCTTTGAAAATGTTAGGGACCGCAATATTCTTTTAGTCTATTCTCATGTTTAGAAAGCTGTTTTTTCATGTAATCTATACTGCTTACTATTCACTTGTTTAATGTGCTGCACACCATCAAAGTTATTTTGGTTTAAATGTAAGATTACAAAACTTGGCCAGAAGCAAATTTGATTTTAACAACCCCAGATTGGATGATGTCAGAGTTTCCCAGCTCTTTCCACACTATCATAATCCAATTATACTGAGGCATAGCGAAAGCCTTCATGCCCTTCAGCAGAGAGAGTCAAGCAAGTCTGTGGCCAGCATTTGGAGATTGTGTAATAATTATACTTGAGATATCCAGATGTCCAAGGAGTTCCAAGATGTTTAGCAGTGTCCTGGTTCAAACATTCCCAACAGACAGATTGTCTGTGATGCAGAAAAAGGAACTGATAAAAAGATTTGTTGTGTAAAAGAAAATTGTACAAACAGAACCCATGCCTTTGGACTCATTCAACCCAGGATGACATTGACAGTTGAGAGCAAGTTTTCCGCTTTTAACACCAAACACTGTGCCCCTCTGCTGAACTTGAAAGATCAATATGACTGGGAAGGAAACCAACATCACACCCGAAACACTGTCAACAGTGACAAACAGTGGGTGCCTGGATACCTGAGTTGGTAGAATGGGCGCCCATTTAGAGGTTTACTTTTGACCTGCAGTCCTTTGCTGCATGTCAATCCCCCCCCTCTCTCCCTTTTTATTTCTTTGGCTGTCTACAAAGGCATATATATACATATATATAAATATATATATATATATAAATATATATATATATATATATATACATATATATAAACAGTGAAAAGCAGTGAAATCTGAGTACGACAAGGTGTCCATCTCATGTTCCTGTTTAGAAAGCCTAATTACTGTTTGACTGGTGGGTATGTGGGCGCGTTCTGTTCTGTGATCTGAGGAGTAGTAAGCTAGAAAGAAATGACCTATTTGATAGGAGAACTTAATATTCAACAACCAAACTTTTAGCCAATAAGCAATTCAAGGTCAATTATTGGACAATTTAGATAGATATGACTGAGCGAGTACACTCCCTAACCTGTCCCCTTCAATAATTATTTCATCAATAGGTTTAAGCTGTCTAAATATGTGTTTTTACATCTTTTTTCAAAGGAGTACTGGCCTGGCTTGAAATGTCATATTGTGCTTTTTGTGTTGTAAAAGCAGAGTGTGTGTGTGAGAGAGAAAGAGCGATTTTATGAAGCATAAATGTGTACAGAATGAATGCCCATCATGCACATGCTTCCAGTCCTGTTTTTGTTTCCAAGTTTTACTCCTAAAGGAGGAAATAGTAAAATGATTTGACCTCTTATTCCTCCCCCTGCTGCTAATGGCTATTGCAGGTCAACACAGATCTCGTAACCCAAATCTCAGACAGAGCTGTGGTGTTGTAGCACATGGAACAAGAAGGTTGAGGACAGCAAGGTTACAGCTCTGTGTCAAAACACAATTATCCCTGTGTCATGGTTGCTAAGAGTAAACCATGCCTATCAACTATGATTGAAAATATGGCCTGTCAGGTATAACACTCAGCTCATGACAGCAAGGAGCATATTAAATGGACATTGTAGGAGCCATTTGTATCCACCATATTTGGTTAGCTTAATTTAGTTATTTATTTTAGCCACTTGGGTGAGTATTGCACTGGGTGTGGTACGTCACTGGGAATAAGGTATATTTACAGGTGCGGTAATCAGTGAGGAAAGGTGTGGATGGCGGGGAACACACGGTTCTTACTGCAGCCGTGAACATGCCACAACATTTCATTAATCAGCACTAGGTAAAGTACTATTTTATGTGAAGTACCCCTTTTTTCTACTTTTATAACAAACGGGAACACCACCCAAAGACAATCAATGCTTGGACTCAAGATCTCTCGCGTTGAGAGCACCATGCCATCCATACCGAGGCTTATAGGATAGCCTCCACAGATAGGCATTATGGAAGCACCTGGTATGACCGGTCAAAAGGTCAATCACAAGACTAAAGATGGAAAGATGGATTAAAAGACAATGCACCCTGCCATCAGTTGCGGTTATGTGTGTTTTGAAGGTCAACCAAAAGTGCTGCAGTTAGTTTAAAAATGGCACCTGAAGTTCAGTAATTTGTTGACGCTGTAGATGAAATAAGGCTGTTTACTCCTTTTCAAAGTTTCTTGCCACAATAAATCCTCAGTGGCCCTGATGCGCAAACCACGGCAACAAAACACACAACACAACTTGACTAAGTCACGCTGTGGCATTTGCTGTCGTGTTGTGGGATTTGTTGCCAGGGTCTGCACTTCAGGGCCACCGTACAAATATTTGACAAATACTGTAAGGTACTAAACCTAGTATTTCAAGTCCTGTGGTGAAGGTTAAAAAAAGTGTAAAAAAAGAAAAGAAAAAATGTGCAACATTCAGTTCTCTCATATTCATATGGCACCTGCAGCTCAGACTATAGTCCACAATCCACATTAATTGCAAGTCTTGAAACAAACCGAGGCAAAATATCCAAAATACCTGCATCCCATGTAAATATAAGTGGCTGTTTTCTTTCAAATTCCTGGAGCTGTACAATTACTCTTGCCCTGATCTGTCCATGCTGTTCTCCGCAGTGTTACGCTCCAAGGAAATGAGGACCCAAAAGCAAAGAATAGGCAGGCAGGCAGGAGAGAGCTCATACGAGGATTTATTTACAAAAAACAAGGGAAAACAAAAAGGGATCCAAAAATGCAAAAAACAAAGTCCAAAATCCAAATATTCCAAACAGTCCAAGAAAACAGGAATACAAAAACAGGGGCACAGAGAAACGGAATAACGCACAGGGAAATCCAAAATTGACTGGAATAAACGAACGGACACTAAATATACAGGGTGTCGTGATGACGAGAGGCAGGTGACAAGAGGGCTGGGAAAAAGGTGGAAAAGATCAGGTAATCACAGGAGCAGATTCAGAGTGGAATCTGGCTTGTAAATGTTTGAGCTGATTCTCTGTATTCAACTGATTTAAAAAACAAAGCAAGAAAACTATATATGCCTGTCAGTGAAATGTAAATTTGGGAAGTCTTCCACCATCTGTAGAGGAGCTTTCCCCCCTCTCATTACATTGAACCACTTAGCTTTATGGGATTATATAATGTTATATAACTTTTTTCAACATCAGAGTCTTCCACTGATTGGGTTCAGGCTAAATGCCATAGAACTGTCTCAAATGGAAAGAGAACACGTCAGCTAGCACGTTTAGCTAATTTCTGTGATGCATGAGTATTTGTTAAGAAAACATGAATAGTCTTCAGAAGAGGGGAGTTGGCCACCAACATGTTGTTTAGATTATACCAACTGTATTGGATGTGGTTGCCATCGGCTTCAGGGGACAATAAAGGATGAATTTCTGTTTCTGTTATTTTAGGGATTTAGTAATTAAGATATAAAAACAGACAGATTAGCTAAAAAGAGAAATGGTTTCGTTATGCAGAACACACTTTTGTCATCATGTTACACTGAGTCATTGCAGCCCCTCTGAGCTTCTGTGATGTTGAGCACCCTAATCCCTCATCGCATCGCTGTGGCTTCATGCTTGTCAAGGTGAACTCTCTATCTACATCCTGTGCGCTTGAATGAGGGTTGTACTATTAAGATGGCTTTAGCAAGAGGCCCAAAGAGGATAGATAATGGTTTGTTATGATTAATGTCACATAGCATTCTGTATATCAAAATGGTTGTGATACAAATGCGTAAATCCTCACTATAGTAATAAAATGACCCTTGCAATGATGACAATGCCCAACTTGGCAATGCTACTTGAAATTTAACCATTTCTACATTCTGACATGGCAAACCTTTGACCACATGAGTGAATTTTTTATTTTTTTTATTTTTTACAAAGACAAGCTTGCCTCACTGGGCAGCAAATGTTTTTCTGAGCAGGCTTTGTGTGCCCTCTGCTGACAATTTCTGGGACATTCACCTCACCTTCAAATACAAGTCAAACACACATGTGATAGGAATGAGTAAGTTATGCTTAGTTATTGCTCAGTGCAGGATCAGTAGTTTTATTACTGTGTCTTTTGTGATTTGTGGAATGTTACTTATGTCCCATTTCAGACAAATGAACAAAACTGGATTCAAAGATGCCTTATTGAATTAATAAGGATTACAGCATCACTCTTGTGTGTCCAAGTAAACTAAACTAGTTTTTTTCACCCAGTAGTGGGTGTAGTGTGTACTGTATGTATGTGGCTGTGTGTGTATATATGTTAGTCTGTGTTCTGTCTGTCTCAAACTCATAACATGCCTCGACTCCTTGGTTAAGTTGTTTTTGTTGAGGTGTTTCTTGGTGTGGATAGGTGCCATTGGTATGCTGTGGGCACATTGGCAGCATCACCATGTCTGTACACCTTAGTGCCAGTCTGTGGGGGCAGCAGGGAAGCCACTTGAAAGAGCTGTATGAGACAGACAGACAGACAGAGACAGACATCGGCAATAATATAGTAAATAAAGGGTTCAATGTCTATCAGTACATTTCAGTTTTATGAAAACAAATGTCAGGTTAGATCCATTATATGCTAATGGATTAGTATGTTATTTTGATAACAGAGCGCAGTTGGGCTTGATAAAACTACTGTATCTACATTGTTAGTTATGGAAAACTCCTGTTGTGATAGGTTGATTTGTGAATGCTTGCATGTTAAAACATGAGAGATGAAGGAGGTAACGTTTCTGGTGAGAGTGCCCAACTAATTGAGGTTTATGTTTGGATAATAATGTTAGTACAAGCTCCATATAATTTAAAGTTTAGCATACTGTATTATGTAAATACATGTCTTGTGAGTTAATACTGCAGCAGTGTCCCCTACCTGTGCACAATCCCTGTCCTGTTTTGGCTCCCTCCCCCAGCGGTATCCCCTGCAGCATATTGTCCATTCTTCTTTTGCCCAGCAGCTGTGCTACATGGAGACCACCATTTGCCAGGCCACACTCTGCAGGGGTGAAAGGATCATCAGGAGCTCCCCAAACCTCCGCTGCACAGGTTGCTTGTTGTAGCAGCAGATGGGCCTGAAAACACAGATGTCGAACCATCTGAGGGCTCTCCAAACTCGGACAGTCTGCAAGATGAAGGTATGAGGACATACACTAAAGAGGAGAGCACACACTGTAAAGAAAAGGCTGTTAACACTTAAGTAAAGTTTGATCAAGGAATTGTTAAAAATAACAATGAGCGAAAGAAAGGCAATGAGGTGTAGATAAGATCAGACAAGAATACAATTGTTGAATGACTGATAATAAAGCGATAAGGTTTAATGCACTGCAACATAATTTCACAAGACAACAAAAAATACGTATAACGTTCTGCAGGTGCAGAAGTTCAGAGATGTGGCTGTTATTGCTTAATTTTTGGTTTTACCTGGTTTGAATAATCAGAGTGTCACCATAGCCAATTACGTTGAGAGAGTCTTATGCAGTTGCCAGTATGCCATGGTGAGGCATCTTTTTCCCCATGGAAGATAGCAGGTGACGGATAATGAGTTGTTGAGATGGATTATAACTCTCTTACACTGCCCTCACATCCCTCATCCAGTCTTTCCATGGGCAGGAGTATTTCCTGAAGACTTGAAATTGCTATTTAAAAAACAATAATTTATTTTCTAGCCAAACCAAGCGTAAGATTAAAACAAAACAAGGCAGCGAGACTCAGGCTCTTTTCTGGCAGACTGTAAGAAAACAGACTTTAGCTTTGGTTCATTTCATGGGATTTAGCTCTTTGCAGAATATCAATAATTACTAATGTTTGGAGAGTACTACACGCATCTTTGTTTCGCTCTGTTAACCAATAGGAAATCTCATTTAATCAAATGTATTATTAACGAGCCAATGTACTTTCTTTGGTCACCCTGATATAACTTTAAATAACATATTTACAGGATGCCAAAAAAGCTATTACATGAAAGCCATGGTAGGCGATTTGTTATTGGCATTGTGTGGATATCTTAAAACAACTTCTATTCAATGGAGTCTATACCAGTTCTGTCAGAAAGAATAGAGAACTCCCTATATAGGTCACCATCTCTCTCCTGGTCTTGTAATTACCAATCACTTGTCTGGTATTCTGCTCATAAGTGAACTGTGTATTAATCACGTCATATATATATATATATATATATATATATATATATATATATATGTTTAAAATGTGTATCTCACAGAACTTATTGTTTCATTTAAAATTGACTTTGTATGTCAGTTTCAGAAGGTATAATGGGTATAATGACTGATAGAAAATAAGGTAACACGTTATAATAACCATTGTCATCAAACACATTTACACATATTGTATATGCGCACACACACACACACACACACACACACACACACACACACACACACACACACACACACACACACCTACACACACACACACACATGTATGTGGGGAAAGTGAAAGAGCAGCGCTTGTTCCTCCCTCATTACCACCACTGAGGTGCCCTTGAGCAAGGCCCTTGACACCAGCTGCTCCAGTGGAGCTGCTCAGTGGCAGCAGATCAGACTGTGCTTGTACTGGGCAGCTTCCAGGTTTGAATGTGAAACTGTGTGAATGTGGTCAGGGCATTCCTGCAAAAGAGAGGCGGCCTCTCAGTGAACCTTCCTAGAATCTGTACATACATACATATATATATATAAAATTATAGTTTTTATATGTAATTTAATGACCAACAGCTAACTTTGAAAAACACCAGCCAAAACTTTACAATAGCCATCTAGATAATGTTTACAGATGGTTTACAAAGTATTTATTAACTATTTAGACACTGTTTATAGACCAACTAGTAACCCTTAACAACGTATTACTTTGGAAAATTTGGTTTATCTATCAATGTAATGTTTAAAGATGTTTTAAAAATGGTTTCTTATAGGCTTACAAATGTTTTTTTAATTATTACAAAATACCTAATATAGTATATGAGTGTCTTGATTTGCTCGGCTGTGGGGCAGAGTTGAATCTATCCAGTCCTTGGGTCCTTTGGTCTTCCAGCCTGCCTGTCGTACTACTGCCTCAGGTAAATGGGCCGTTACGTTCAGCAGACAGCTACCTGACTGCCAAGGATCACACCACATCCTGATATTATTGGAATATTCTCCCTGAAGCCAGAACACTCAGACTAAACAGATGCAAAGGGCAAATAAAATAAACTAAACCAAGAGAAAAGATAAAAACATGTATTCCTTGTCTGGTGCAATGGATGAGTTCAAGTAGCATAACAGAAATTACAGCCCACAGTCACCCTTTCACTAGTCTCCCATTGCCAGACTGACATCGCCACAGCGCTGACAGACTGACTGGGCTGACCTGGGACAAAGAAGAAGGGTTCTGAGGTGGGCAAACTCATTTGTCTGTGATGTCCAGCTTTCTGAAAGGTTTGACCAGCTCCTTTTGAATTCTGAATGCCACTCTTGACACCTCTACTGTATCTCTCAAACCTGCTCAATAACTGTAAACATTGCCATTCATATGCACTTTTAACAAGAAGACAGACAAATGCAATACCTAAAACAAATAGTTGCCCCCCGGTACATAATGTAAAAGTGAATAACAGCAGGACACAACCAGCGGGAGGCTTCATATGTCGTACCTAGAAGAATGAGCTTATAATAGGCATCTTGCACCCCCTAGGATAAGTCTGAGGATAAGGTGTTCTGCAAATGGATTCATAACATAGTTACTTGCACACAGATTTAAAGAGGCTCACACGTCACATCTAACTGCATGTGGCAAGTCAATCAAAGCATCAACCTGAACTGACAAATGTAAACACTTTTTGAAAGAAAGTGTTAAGTCAGCGACTGTTACATTATTTTGCACTTACAAAATATAAACGTCCTTAAGTATTCTGTCCCCTTCGTACCCTGTAATCTACCGAGATCCTACACAACTTTGGGATGTGTTTTGCCCATTCTACCAGCAGGAGGAGTTGCTGCTTCATGGACTGGAACACATCTTCCACACATCCTTTTGGTGTTGATGTCATGACTCCCAGGTGAGAACAAAGCCGGAACTGAGAGCAGCAAAACAAAATGTGAGTTTGCAGTTGGCTCAGGTGATACTGACAGGGGTGGAAGGGGGGGGGACACAAACATCGGCACACAATCCAAGACCTAATGCATACTCGCTTCTCTTTGCCTCCACAAGGTCCATCTATTCATTGTAAAATTGAAGTTGCTGTTCATACCAACATTAGTCATGCCGAATGTTGCACAAATATGGCAGAAATTCAACAGAAAAACTTTTTTTTAGAATTCAAGTGTAATTGTTTCAGGATGGTAGTAGTATGGTAGCAGAATGTTATTAAACCTTGCTTCTCTTTAAGAATGATTGGCGAGTTGATGCAAATTAGTAAACTATCTCTACACTGTAGTGAAAGGTTCTAGAAGCTCCATGGTGTTTTTTTGCCTACAACGTTGCCTTCCAGGCAGCTAACCCTAAGCATAACCATTGTCGCGTTGCCTGGAAGGAGACGTTGGGGGCAAAAAACACCAATCACCATTCAAATAACCCAGATCTTCATTAACATTTTGTGCTGTATTGGACTGATAAATAATGTGACTAAAGAGTAAAAAACAGTCACCAAAGGTTGTATTTATATTTCTGATTGAAACAATCTGTGACATTATTTCTCTCCTCTGTCTCTGACTCTCCCTGGAAAAAGTGATGTTTAGAGAGAAGACAGATGTGGAATAAAACTTTTCTGAGACACCCTTTGAAGTATGAAGTACATCCAAACAAAGTTGTAGAAGGTTATCTTTTAATCCTGTTGTGTAGACCCATCTTTATTTGATGTATCTTGATTTGATATTCTGATGTTGACAGCAGCCTCCTAAATTTGCTGCTGACAACAAAAAGGGGATGTGGGTGCCTGGATGCTGGATGGTTTGGATTAGGTTTTGTAGAGGAGCGTTATTAAAGACAGAGCAAGCCGTATGGCCTCAGTCAGACTGATTCCAATGTGGCACTACAAAGTCAGACAACAGGATGAGTGTCAGAGTAATCAGTCATCAGCTGTCCTCTCAGCAACCAATCAGGAGCGTATTAATCAAACTGGGTGTGGGAGGCCCCCTCTGTGCTTCAGTGACATGGTCCTGCATGGCAATGTCCCAAATAAATCTTCTGTGGAACATCAGAAGTAAACCGATAAGTGCAAAATGACTGACTGCCAGAGGAGTTTAGTTTAATGCTTTACTTGTGTGTTTTTACCATAACTGTACTCTTGGCTTAATTAAAAACACAATTATGTAAACCAGGAAAATAAGTTAAGTTAACATTCAAATGAGTAGCCCTGGCCTTCACTTAATGGGTTGTACCCAATACATTTTCAGAAAACTGCAGAGCAAATGTTTGAGTTTGCCTCACCATGTTAATTATTTATGTGTAGAAACCATTCATGGCTCCTCTGGTCGCAATCTCTTTCTCATTGCTGATCTGTTGGAGTCGATGGAAGATAACGGCAACAATGTACACACTGCACATAAACACACACATGGAAATGAACAATGACAAAAATAAATTTTCTTCTGATAACCTTTTATTACATTTTAAAAACATTATAAAAATCTGTGTAGCAGAGCCAATTAATTGCCTTCTTTATTCCATGCAGTGTTCTTCCTGCCTTCCTTCCCCAAACCTGGTGACTACACTTCCACCAATGCAACGGGATTGCTGTTTGGGGCTACAGAGGTCTGGTAAGCTTATTTCTTCTTCACTCCCAGATTTGGTTTTATTTTAAAACTTGTAGTCTTAAACCCCAAATGTATGCTGTGTCACACTGAGGCAATTGATCAGACACACAGCTCCCTCTGGAGACACAACAGGCTTTTTGCAACTTTTAATCACATATGAAGTAGTACTCCCTAAACGCCTGTAAACTTTGAAGGGTGAAATCAATGGAGTTTAATATTTGTCAGTAAAAGAAACTTACAACTGTTGAATATTCTGAGGTTTAGGAAATAACCACATTGTGTTCCTACGAATGTACATTTACTCTCAGTCTCAACTAATGAACTACTCACATGGGAAAGTACTACCCTACAGCCATGTCTCACGAATGCTTTAGAGTCCTCTTTTGTTATATATGTTATTGTTTCCATGCCTGGACTGGTCCCACTGACTAGGACCTCCTGGTTGCTTTTCTATTTCTACTGTAAGATATGTCTGTCTCACCCCACTGTACAATGGCTGATAACTTTCACTACATCGAATAACTTGAATAAAACACTTTTATATTTAATCTCAATGCCACTATTATTGCTCCTGGTGTGGGTTGTCAGTCACCAAGACTTTGTTACAATGGTGGATATTAAAATGAATACTATATAGTTGAATACTGATCTGTTTTATTGAGGAGGATCTGTACTGGAACTCACAGTTCTAAGTGTAGCTGATGCAAATGCTCCTTCTGAAAAAAACCTTGCAGCCATCACAGCTGGATGCACCATCGTGTTTATGACTCTGTCTATTCATATGGAATACTGAGTAATATCCCCATCAGGCTGTGACATTGATGAGGTGGGGGCTGACACTGGCAAATCTGTCAATTAAAATATGGTAGACACAAAAAAATACAGTGTACACAAAAAAAGTTTGAATACATGTAAGTGACATGTGATAGACCTTAGCATTGCAAGGGAGTGGGATTCTCTATAACTTTTAAGCCATGTACCTCTTTTATTTGGTTGCTAATGAATAAATTAATACCGTGAGTGTAATCTAATAACCTCCACAAGTATCTGAGACAGATCACGTAGCTAAGAGAACATCAGCTTTGTATGGAGCAGACAGGCATCTTGACAGGGACAATCATTCATGATCACTCTCATCAACAAAGGCACATAATGAATCGTATTCCACCTCTGTGTACAGAAATAACCTTGTACATGGAAGAAACATTGCAGCAGAGTGTTGAATGTGAATTTACGGTCCCTTATGAAACAGCTGGGCACTGTTTAATAGGTCTGGCAGGAGCAGTGGTGATGATAATAAAAGCAGGGTTATGGGTAGAGATATCACTGCTCAATGTGGCTGCCAATGCCATGGGCCTCGGAGGAGCACTGCTACTTATTACTCACGAGGAAGACGAGACTCACTTAATTAAAGCAGTTAGAGGTCAGCGGGACGCCAAAGTCCACTATGCTTCTTTGACTAATTTTACAGAGGGCGCTCTGTTTAAGTTATTCTCCTTCCATGTTGCTCTAAATTGCATCCTGCCAGTGTTTGATTCCTGCAGGATTGTCTCTCTTAAAAGCACTGACCGTCAAAATACACATTGATGGTGCAGTGTTCCTGCACTGCTCGCACTGTACAGCCTCAGGCTATAATGTATGTAAATTGCATATGTAGTTTAGGGAGATGAAGCAGCTAGGGATTACAATTTAACAAGAAAAATGCTTTCCGTGGTCAAGGATCAGTTAGATTAAATTAAGAGATTAGAGTACATTTGCCTTGCAGTTATCTGGATTTGAAGAGCAGCCTGTTGGTAAAGCTTCTTCATTTAAAGTGACAAGGAAGAAGGGCCTGATTCAACTCAGCTCTAATTATAATGCTGACAGAGGATAAGATTATGGATGAAATTAGATCAGAATGTAACCTCGTAGATAGAAATGATTAATTGAAAGACAGAAAATGAATGTGCAATTACTTTGATCATTGATTTATTGTTAAAATGATTTGTTAAGCAATAACCCCAAAAAATTAACTTTTTCCAGTTTCTCAACTGTAATCATATTTTTGTAATATTTCCTGACATTACTTGAGAGCAATGAAATCAATTAATGGATCCATAAAAATAATCATTAGTTTCAGCCCTAAACTGATATATTTCCAACATGTTATACATATTATACACACTACTATAGTAATTGTTTGTAGTGGTATTATCATCATGCTGTTTAAATGTTCAGTGTCTGTGCTGAAATGAGTGTACTCCAGTTCAAGGATAGTCCCAGTAGGCTTAGTGGTTCTGTTTAAGCTCTGTGGTGTGAAGGTTTTTTTCAGACTGGTATGCCAAACTCCACCGATATTCACAGTGACTTCCGGATCATGCATCCAGCTCAGTTCCTTTTTGTCACAGGTATCCTATGTGTAGATACTTTTTCTTCTCCACAGTTTTTGGCAGCTTTTGTTTTTTGCTGGTGTTGAACTTCTTCACAATGTCACTTTTAACGTTTTTGTGGTGAGTGGAAAAACTGCTCCGTGGTTGTCCTCTCCAGAAATTTGTCCCACTGTCTGTCTGCATGTTTCTTATCAGTGAAGCATATAAAGGCCGGGTAGAGTTCAGACAGGTAAGTGATATTGTGTGAATTGAACAATACCATTGCAGGGGTTTCAAGTGACATTTGCTCACAGTGTGTAGACTTTTTTTGGGGTCTCCTATAGTGTTGATAACGAGTATTTTACAGTTTTTATGATGGAGAGGGTCTTCAATCGTTTTTTTCACCTTTGCTCAAAAGTAGCATGTCACAATATCTTTGGTGTTATTGTTCAACACTGTACAAACTGTAAACAATTCACCAAGGTGCATTCATTATTCATTCATTGAAAACATGAATAGGTTGTTTATATTCATTCTCTTTGTAGTAAAGATACTAAATTGTGGTCAGGTTTAGGAAGAAAAAAAATCTCATTGTTAATTTCTAGATGTCTATGTTGGCTTTCTGTGTAATAATCCAGCTTTACAACATTTTTGCTTTTGAACATTTTAATTAATTAAAGTTCCCAATTCATTATCTCAGTAGCCTAAACACGACTATCAGATAGTGTTGGGGTGGTATTGGTATTGGGGCGGAGTTTAAAAGAAAGGTGAAAGACAGGGATAAAGGTGAACATACTTTTTTCTTCTTTTATTTTTTATTTATTTATTTTCAAATTATAACAAATTATATGTCAGACCACATATGAGCTTTCCCAGTACTGCTATTCATCACACTTTGGTGTAATAGGATTTCCTGGGTGAGTAGAACTCCTTCCTCGAATGTCACACTAGGCTGCAGGTCAGACCTCTCCTGACAGTGGCTCGCACACCCGAGCTTTGGTTAGGTGATTGATAGATCATCAGAACCTGAAAGACTACAGCATGAGGGCTGCAGAATAGGCTTCCTGCTCTGTGAGATTATAACAGGCAAGGATAAAAAATGGCTCATGAATATTGTTTGTCTGGCTTGTGAATCAAAACACATCACTGTCAAAATAAAAGACATGTGATGCCGTGAACTATGTGCTAAAAGTTACTACAAACTTTAGATTTAATTTACAATTTGCTTTGATTGAATGTGATATTACTTGATTGCAAACTGTTAATTCTGTCCATCTGTATTTACTGATTCACTGTGGATGAGGAAATCAGTCACACAGATTGATCATTCAGAACAAATGACAAGGCAGTCCACTAGAGGGAGAGAGAGTACAACAAATCTGGCCAACCCCGAGCCCCCAACCTTTGTGATGCAGTGTGATTGATATCAGTTACGGGATACTTTCATAGGTAAAATCTACTCTTTATTTATTTGTGTGTGAGTGTTAGCATCCATGACCCATCTTTTTGTTTTAATTAAAGAAATAAGCATTCTTTAGGTAATATTAATTAATTCAAAATCTTAAAGATGTGTGGCATAATCGTTATTCTTTCCCCTAAATTAAACATAGCTTACAAGCTTACTTCCAAGTTACATAATTTAGACCTGTGATTGACTTTTTACGTCTACATTAAATGAGTAAGAGGTATTTTTTGTTTGTTAATTACAATAAAAAAATAACCACACGGAAGATTACACTTACACAACTACATACTAACCACAACTACAAGCTAAAATGACATGACATTTTCAGTTTGTTTCACATTTTGTGAGAAGAAAACATTAAAGACTGCAATGTGCCTAAACAGCAAAGTTAGATATTCGGTATTCATGACAGAATGCAGTTTTAAGAGATAGATGCAGGTACACAGAAAGACTAGGACATTCATAAACAGAGCAAAATCCATTGTCTATTAATTTATCATGCCTCTTCTCAGGCCCTCTCCCCTGCCCTGACATACTGTCTGCCTGGCAATCTCTGGGCTCGGACTGGCTCTGACCAGCTCCAAGTGTGACCCTCACTCACATAAATAATGGATGCTTTTCCAGAATTACCGTAAAAACCCAAGACATGAGTGCTGCATAACAGATACAGGTTAGAAAACAGTAAATAAATAAAATGAGTTATTCTGGAAATATCTGTGCTTTAGCATTTTCTGTGGAGCATTTCTCCAGTCCGAACAAGCTTTGACACATTTGTCTCAGTGAATTTGATTAATAAAACTAGATCTCAAATCTCCCCATGAATACCAATGCAATGATAAACCCTTAAAGATTAATATGATGTACCGTATAAAAAAATGAAGCCTTTGGAGTTTCATTCAAAAATGCGGGCGGAGTAAAACAAAGCAGCAAAAATTGGTCTTAAAAGCATGGTGAGCGCATGATTTAGTGGGGCGATAAAGAGTCGAAAGGTGGCCATTCATCATAGAGGCTAGCTCACCAGGAGAGGGCCTGTCACAGACACCACCAAGTCTGTGAGGCATTTCGAGAGGGCGATAGAGCCTCCAGTTGCCCCTACAATCTGCTGTCCCAATGTCTTTTCCAGATGGACACATACAGACCTCAGATGGGTGACGAGTGCTTTGTCTTTGCCGCTCTGCAACTCCATTGTCACAGCATGCGTCGAGGGATAGATGTTGTTAACTGCTAAGTAGAGGGTCAGACTTTGAGCTGCAGAACCAGATGATGGGAACAGAAGAAGCTTTAGTGTGGTAACGTCAGATTACACTGTAACAGTGCAGGGGATTATTATCAAAATTTTGACCATCATCAACATGCAGCAAATGTCTCTTGAAAAGAACTCCAATTTGGCTTGCATGGAGTTGTATCCATAAGGCACCAATGACAAAAAAAAAGCAAGAAACACCACAAAAGAGAAAAAACAAACACACTTTAGAGCATTTGTTGTTTGTTGTCTACTAGTTTTCTGGTCCTTGTTGAAAATAATCATTATCTCCAGTGGGTTCCACAGTAAGACTATTCAGTTTTCCAGATTCGCTAAAGCTGACCAAACTGTCCTATATGACAGTATGACACATCTCCTAGATTCCTTTTTCCTAACGGTAGGCTATTTCATCCGATTATTTAGGTCATGTACATCAATTTCCATTTTTTCCATGTAGCCCACAATAATGTCCATATTTGTCATTTCTCATTAACTTTATTGGGATTTTTTTTTTACAAAACATCATTCCAGTTCATGAACATAAATGATGGAATTGACGTAATATTAATAAAAAGGAGAGAGAGAGCTAAATAAAGGAATAGGTCACATACTTCTTTAAAAGGGGTGACAGTCGTAGTACAAACCAATGTCATTTAAGAATTAATTAAAACATGAGGTTTACAGAGCATTTAGCTTTGTGAATATGAAACTTCAATTATAAAATAAAGAGAATTACAATAGTACATACATTCTTATCTTTACACTCGAAATAAGTAACGTTTATGACATTTTCCCCTTCAACGGTGATTACATGTGTCGTCTCACAATTGTCAAAGTCCTCAAAGAATGTGATATAGAATGAATAAACATGTAACATAAGTTATACTTTTTTGATTTTTTCTGACAAGGTGCATTTGTTGTTATGTTGGGATTTATTTCGTGATAAACACATATTAAAAATATATATTTTATGCAATATGTTTGTCCACAGCCTATTGGACATTTCAGCACATTTCTTGCTTCACTTTCAACTAGCAAAAAAAAAAAACGTCACTTCCGGCTGTCATCTCTGCCTTAATTTAAACAGCCGCAACTTTGCAAACATTTTTGTTGCGCAGCAGACGGAACACTGCGTGTTTCAGCTGGAATAGTCTTTAAGAAATTTGAAAAATGTCTTAAAAACAGCAGTAAGTGTCAGTAGACCCGCGGGTTTTTTCAAAGTTAGCTTTTAATTTGAACGTTTCTTACAGAAAACAGATGCATGACACCGAGTGCGTTACCAGGTAGGCTAACGTTACAGGTGAAAATGTAGCACGCTAACAGCTAAGATTTGTCTGAAGAGTAAGAAAACCAGACTAAAACTAAGAAATGAACCCGACTTCAACTCAGCAGGTGGCCACAAACACAACATGAAATGATAGGTTACTGTTAATGTTGTTGTTACCGTTGGATAATTAGGCAACAATTTCTAGCTAACTTGTAGTTTGCCATACGTCTTCGTCGTATTATACCAGGGTCTGCATTGGTTTATTTTACGTTTTTGTCTTCAAGTTGTCAAAATTGGTTAGTGCAGCTTTTATAACTAAAATTAAGCTAACAGAAAAAACGAATAGAATAGCAGTTGATCAAATGAGTAAATACAGGAGAAATGGAAGTATCTTTAGTTCACTCTTAGGTTTTCTGTTATTCAGTAGACTAGAAATTGTACTTGTTCCAACAGCACAAGGTGACTGCATGTCAATGTAAAGCATGTTTTAATATACAGTAATATATTGACACACACACGTATGTATGTATGTATGTATGTATGTATATATGTATGTATGTATGTATGTATAGCCATTAAATGCTATTAACATATATAAAATTTTAAATTTTAACCAAATATAAAATCCAGGTGACCTAGATGTCTACATTTAGTTTGACTAGCAAATCACCAAATAAATGCTCTTTGGGCCAATAAGTGTGCTGGAAAATAAATCTAAATTTATTTTGTTTGGGCACAGTGAGTCACTGACTAAATTTACATGTAAATAACATTCAGTTTTTTGCCCTAATTCCGAAAAAGACAATTTTTCGACCAAACTGTTTACATGGCTAATGAAAGTGAGTATTTCACTAAAATTCCTGTTTACATGCAGCCATGCAAAAGTTTTCTTTTTTAAATTTCACGAGCAGCGGCAGACTTCGTGGGCCGTGCTAACACAGTGTCCATCTTTCATTCCTTAAACCAGCTTCTGGAAAATGCTTCTTTGATGCTGTTTAAAAGTAACGTTAGCTGTGTTTTTTCCTTCTTATTGGGTTTCCAGCCTTGCAAACTGTTGGCCGGTTGGTTTGTGTACAGAAATCATAGCAAAACATAAAGCTCACCATAATTTACCATGTGGTTAAAAAAACAAACATTGAGACACATAACGAATGTGCTGTATACATGTCCAAACAAAGCTTTCAAAACCCGAATAATACCTGAATATCCCACACGTCCTAATCGGAAAATGTTATATTTACAAATAACGCCGTAAAACAACAAAATGTTGCTTTAACACTTCAGTTTCTGTATAGATTAAAGTCTCCTCAGCAGGGGTAGGAAGTGGTGCAACCAGGATGCAGTGAAGAGGGCGCAGGCAAGGCTGTGGCACAGCACCCTGGTGGGCGTGGTGGCTACTGGGTTGGCCGGGCTTGGTTGCAATCCGAAGCCATGCTACAGCAAAGCCAGTGGAAAGGAGAAGCGGGAGCTTATCGAGGAGGAGGAGCCGAGGTGGAGGAAGCTCGCTTCAGCAGAGTTGTGGGTATGTCCAAGCAGGGGGTCTGGACCAGGTGGGAGCATACAGCTGGCCGTAAGATCACCTGGGCAGAACTTTGGAAGGCAGAGCCATACCACTTTAAGTTCTTGGTCCAGTCTGTGTATGACTTCCTCCGTAGCCCTGCCAACCTGTTCACCTGAGGCCTGGGGGACTCACCTGTTTGCCAGCTCTGCCAGAAAAGGGGATCTTTAGAGTATATCAGCTGCTGTTCAAAGACCTCGGGAGATGAGCGTTATCGTTAGCGCCATCTGCATTAGCATTAACATCAGCAAGCAGCATCATCCAAACAAGTCTGTAATGGTGTTTGTCCAAGCAGGCGCCCATGAGCTCACAACAGCAAAAGACTGGCACCTCCTGGTGGACCTAGGGAGACGATTGAGATTTCCGGACACCATTGCAGTTACATCAGCCCGACCGGACATGGTCTTGATGTCCGCTGCAAGCAAGCAGGGGGTGCTTCTTGAACTAACTGTCCCCTGGGAAGATCAAACGGAGGAAGCCCAGTAAAAGAAGAGGGCCAAGCACGCTGATCTGATAGCTGAGTGTCGGTGGAAGGCCCGCTGTGAGCCTGTTGGAAGTGGGCTGCAGGTGCTTTGCAGGCCAGTCTCTACATTGGGTCCCTGGGACTCTCAGGGATTTATGGACTGCACAGGCAAAGAGCCAACAAGAACATTTTGAAAGTTGCTGAAAAGGCTTCCTTGGTGGCTCTGGTTAAGAAAGTGAGATGCATGGCGTAGGGTGCTACCTGGTCACAAGTTGGGGCCTGGTCACCCCCCGCTGGGTTGCCTGGGTGAGGGCATCTGATGTAAGACCCAAAAGACTCTTTGACCCTGGGAGCATCACGGACAACAGGTTGCACCACTTGTATTGAAGTAACAACACAAAACAACATAAGATGTCACAAAGTCAGGATAGGATGTTTTAACCCGTTTCAAGATTTTATGCTTAGCTAGGCTAACTGGCTGTAGGTTCATATTTACAAATATGAGTGGCATACATCTTCTCATCTGATGCTCAAAAAGAAAGCAAATAAGCATATTTCACAAGATGGCAAACTGTTCCTTAACTGGGCTCACGGAAAGGCTGTGTGTGGCCCTGTGCTCACCAGAGATTGATTCTCTGAAAGTGTATTTATAGTCTTAGGGTGTATAACACAATAGTATAAATCACAAGTGCAGATGATACACACAAACCTCACAAACAATATTGATGACTTAAGTTGCTTTTTGACACTTTTTGATAGTGATGAAACAAGTTGGTGACATCAAAGCCCAGTGCTTTAACAGTAAGTGCTAAAGTCAGAGCTGTTAAAGTGATTATGCCCTTATATCCCTTTAAAGTCTCAGTATGACCCTGAGTGCTGTAGATGAGGTAAGTTGAGATGTGTGGGTTGAACAAACCACTGCAAACACATGTTAAAGAATGGCTCAAGTGGAGAAGCACTTCTGCCTGTTTCCTTGTCACAATTAATAAAGAAAATATTTGCGTGGTCTTCTCAAGATGCTTTCATATGCGACCCATCTGTTTTAAGGATATTTTTTGGGTTATGTTAAAAGGAAATCTGAAGATGCGTTGGAGCTTTGTGTGTCAGGGTTAATGCTAGTTTGAACTAGTGTATTTGCAGTTTCTGAAGTGTCAGTTAGAAAATGCAATTTGATTGGCTGAGCTGTGGATACATTTGAATCCTTTTCTTCCTGCCCGTACCATATTCATCCGTAAACCAGCATTTTAATTAAAACACTTGTTCTCAAACCTGTGCTTGATGTTTAGTTATGTTTTAAAGGATTAAAGACGGCACCAATGAAAGTCAAAGATTAAATGGAAAATGCAGATGTGTGACCAATGCAGCTCAATGTTATAGCTATCACAGATTTTCTTTTTGAAAAAAATTAACTAGCATTGGCATGGTTCCTTAAGTCCACTTCAAAATAAACATGACATTCTTTGGAAAGAGAAAAATCTGGAAGAGGTTTCTTGGTTGCAGGTCAGCAGGGGAGCTTTTCAAAGGCGTTCAAAGACTTCTCAGAAAACTTGGTACTTTTCAATCACATTATCTGCTCTGCCCAGTAAAACCTGAATATTACTAATCCATGTTTTTCATAAATGTTTTGGTGTTTTCATTTTTTATGGAAGATGGCCTGATTTTATTTTGTGACCATTTATTTTGGAACATTTTAACTTAAAACAAAATGACACATAGACAAAGAGTCATGATTATACAGGCAGATGGGTGCTAAGCAGCACCTTGATATCATCTGGTCAATTAACTTCCGTAAGGGATGGAAACGCACTAATGGCCATTTTTATCAGGTTACCGTGTTGTATCTTGTCTGTATGCATGTGAATTGTTGGCGCCCCTTGATCTAGGTTCCGTAACCCTGTCAGTCAAGTCTCGTAGCTTCTTTCTCAAATGTTCTCAAATGTCTCGGTTGAAAAAAATTCAGTCTGAGTAGTTTCTGCCCCTTACTCATTTCCTAGTGCCCTTTGCTTTAATATCCCATTCACACTTGCAGAGGCTTAGTGTTTTTGAAAATAATGACTTAATTAGTTGGTGTGTGTACTGTACCTTAGGTATATGTCTTTAAATATGTTCTCCTTATTTGATCTTTCAGAGATGCTTTTTTTAATAACCTACAGTGTGAGTCAGCATTAAGCATACAGTACAGAGGATTATTCAATTCAAGAAGAAGATAAAAACTTATCTTGCTTTTCTTTTGATGAGACTATGGAAGAAGTGAAGGATAGAAGAGGAGTTCATTTTTATACTGCATCCAGCTCCAGAGGAACGCAAGGCAATGATCAGTAATGAGTTTGGCTGTTGGCCCAGAGTGATAATTAAGAATTGCTACTGATAACAACACAGACTGTAGGAATTATATAGCATTGTCATTTGTACTCACATCTTTGCTTTCTCTGCTCTCTTTCTGTTTGTGAATTAGCACCCTGTCAGCTCTACTGCAGATCTTCAGAGAGGGAAAAGAAAGGACAGGAAGAAACAAGTGAAATGACTGTGCAAGGGTCTTAAATCCAGGTATGAAAGTTGTTTTTTTTTCCCCGCTTTTCAAGATTTTGGCATATTTATGTGGCATTACTGTAGGAGCGGGTCATGTAATGTTTTTTGCAGAAACCACACATTGTTCACATCAAGCTCACAGAGGTTAAGGGGATAGCCATGTGATCACGACCTCGCAACTGAGGGGCCAAGCTACATGAGGCAAATTATGGGGTACTTTATTTGTGAGAGTGCCACACAATTATTAATGGAACCAGGTTGTGAAATGTTTTTCAGGAACACTAATTGTCCTAAAGCTTTGTGTTAAGCAGCCTAAGTCACCCACACAATGCTGAGCTGGAGAAGCATGATATTCAATATACATATGCAAATATGCAATCGCTTTAGTCTATCAAAACACTTTCTCAGTAAGAGGAAAGGCAGAATAGACCTTAGTAAGATGTGTGAAGGGATGTTAAAAATGTTAACTCTGATCCCTTGTATGCTCCTTAAAGATGTTTTACACATGACGGTGAATATGAACTACTGGTCAATGGTGTTTCTTTCTGCAGGATTAAAACACATTAATACTGAGGACCAAATGTTTGATGTCCCATCTTACAAAAAAAATGCTTCACTTTATAAACATCTAAAACTCAAACGTTATTTGAAAATAGCCCAAAAAAATAAATTAACATTTAAAGATGATGGATAAACATTGTGATTCCATATCATATGGGCGACATGGCCAAAATGTTCTATCCCGATAAAGGTAATTTTATGGCTTGATAATTGTCACAATATAGCATGTTTTCTACTTATTAAATAAATATATATGAAATTAGCACATGGTGAAGCCTGTTTTTGCATACTCCTAAGCAAATTAAAAGTACTGAATATTATTTCATTTTATTAAGAACTTTAGTGCAAAATGAACATAACGTCAAAGAATCATAATGAAAGCGTACAAATGATGTAAATATTGTTGTAACTCAGTTTGGCTTCCGATTTTTTTCAACATTGTGAAACAATACAGAAGAATATCTACTGAAGCATTTGTAAACCATTTTGACAAATACATTGCCCATCCCTAGTCTAGCATAATGTCAGAGTGTTCCAATCAGTCAAAATGATGCCCTGTTATACAATATCTGTGTGAATGCTCAGATGGTAAGCTAGAGGCCTGTGTTGTCCTGACTATAGAAGTATAACCACTGTCTCTTGGGGCTGAGTCAGACAAAAATGTGGCGTGCTTTCACTCTGCTCGGCCAAATGTGAAATAAATAAAAAGAAAGGAAAATGGCTGCTCTCTTGGCTGTACCCTTGGTCCCTTGCTCTTTGTTCAAACTATATCTCTGCTGCTCCATTGCCCCCAGCTACATTAAATCCCATTAAATTCACCTTCATCAAAGCTGTCCTCTCTACTCCTTGCAGCAGCCCTGGTGTGGGCCTCTCAAGGACAGAGCAGTAATGAGGGTGGACTGGGTTTAACCTTGAACAGTACAGGTTTTCATTTCCAAATCAATAACTTATGGTTCAAAACTGCCACTAGATCCAGGCTATAATTTTCAAGCATTAATTGTGTGGATTATGTTTCTCCAGCAGTGAGAAGGCATTTAACTTTAAGCTGCAGTCCAGATATTGGATCTATCATTTAGTTTTCTTTCTTTTTTATAATGGGAGTTGACAGCTTGCACATTTTCTATATTACTGACTTTTTGTGCCTGTGTACATTTTGCTGCACAGATGGGAAAACTTAGGGAGATTGCATTTCAAAGACTTTGTATGAGTTCAAAAGTAATTATGCTGTACAGTGAAAGCAAGCAGAGGGCATTAGGCTGGAATTTGTCCTTCTCAATCCAGTATTGCAGCACAGTGTCAACATTTCTCTAAAGAGGTAGAAATATAAGAAATCTCATTCACACCTGTGTGAAGTTTTGGCGGTCACCTGCTGTCAGGTGAAGCGGAAAAAATTGATTTATTATGACTGGAAAAATGAACACGTGGATGATAGCCTGACAGCACAACCCATTCTCACTCTCACAACTCGTAAAATACTAACTCTTTGGCAGTGTCTCTCAGCGTAAAATGAGATACTTTTAAGAGCAACAGCGGTTGCGAGTAGTATGAAAAGACCAAAAATCTGTAACCCCACCCACGTTTGTTTCCTAAACCTAACTGTCCTTTTCTTGTGCCACATATAAGTTTAATGTGAGTCCCGACCCACAACATTAAAAAGTCACTCCAGTAGTCCGGACCAAGCGCGTCTAAATATCATGCTAAAGGAGACTTTTTGTATCAATAACAAACGCCAAAGGCACCTGACCAAGCGTCGGTTTTTGACGAGATGCGAGTAAGAATGTGTTGGAGCAGCGACAAGGGTAATAGGGAAAAGGAAAGTAAAGGAGTGAAATTGTGTAAACTCCTGTAATTCTCCATATTTTAGTGGGTCATTGTCTGTAGTGGAGTTTGCTGTCATTGTCACATGATTGTATGGAAAGCATTAGCCTGTCCTGCGGTGATAATTTCCAGCCGACATGTTCATAATATGAAATATTGGATCTTTTCATAAAACGGGGAGGGCTGAGGCTGTGGTGATCACTGGAGCTTAATTTTTTAATCAACTTCTCTCTTAAATGAAGCTTTATTAAATTACAAAGCTCACTCAGTGGGAGTAGGACAAAGGCAGAGCTGGTGGCCCGGTGTAAAAAAAAAAAAAAAGAAAGAAAAAAAAAAAGGGCTTTGTGGGATAATTAAATAAAATTAATAAAAAAAAACTCTGCTAGCATAGACCGAGAAGAATGGGTGGATGAGGAGACCCAGTAGCCATTTTCATGCTCTGCTTTTCTCATTAGGGTCTCAGGAAATTTACCATGTGAAATTATGAAAAGAAGAAAGGGAAACAATGTCTACAAGATATTGATGGATAGTAAATGGAGACACAATTACATTCATTTTTTCACACTCATAGTCACAGAAATTAAATGTGCTTATTGTTATTTAAAATGACATTTGGTTAAGCTTTGGCGTTTTTGGGGAAGTTTGAAGTTCTAAGAATGGAAATTACATTTTCATACTTCAAAGCTGACACAAACTAACAGTATAGGTAATATGTTTTTGTTCGACACAGTTGATCTATATAACTAAAGATGTAGTAGAATTCACTATGGTTGACGGAACAATCGCAGCCACTCAAGAAGATGTTTGTGATTCCGCCAGCCGCAACGTAGCGCTTCCCAAAAGCGTCTCTCTGCTCTGCTCTGTTAAAAATACATGTGAATTTAAAAACCGTTTTACATTGACTTTCTCCCCCACTTGAGTGGTGTTCTCTGCATTGGCTCAAGGAATTGTTATACTGTCAAATCAGACTGGTGAACTGGTACTTGTCTTGAAGGAAGTTTCTCTGAAATACACACGGTGTTATACAAGTTGCATGCGAGAGATAGATTGTACATTATCTAAAAAATAGTATATTTCTGAACTGTTAAGTTAGTAGCAGCCACACGTCACTATATAAGACTGTTTTTGATGATTTCTCTTTTTGGTCATGCCTCACACTGACCACAATGTGGTCAGAACTCTTACTGCAGTCTTTAACTATCACAATCCCCAGGATTGAGAGAATAGTGTGCAGATCACTAAATATAGGTCACATGTGATTGTCCTGCAAGCTTAGCATTGAAATTAAACTGCTCCTCCTTCAGTTTGTATGCAGCTAATGGGAGCAATGATGTATTGTCATTGTTTGGACAGTCTCAGGGGTCACATTTGTCTTATATGGCAAAAAATTAGATGGGTTTTTCCTCTTTATGTTGACAGTCTTTGTCTCATGCTTCCTGACAAGTAGGATTTACTATATCCTGCTCCTGTGAAGCATCTCCCTTACTACACTGTTTTGTTTTTTTATCCAAAATAGAAAATGTATTTGGCCTACTTGCCTTGTTTTACTATTACCTTCAACATTTCACACAGCTGTCCTTGACGTTTTGGAGAGCCTTATTATTTATGTCTGTTAAGAAGTCCCACATTGTGCTGTGGGCTTTGGCTGTAATATGTTGTCCATGTTGAGTTTGAGGGGGAAAAAGACATTTATTCTCTTTTTTAGATGCAGATATAACTTACAACTGTCCTTTTAAAGTGGTTAATGTTGTGGTAAAGTACTCATAGCTATTCTTTTGAATGCTGCTTTTTGAGCTGCCTATGCCTCTGGGCACTTTGTGTAACGAGTTTTGGTAATGTAACTGCATAATTAGATGGAATGTTTGGAAGCTTTAATGCTACTTGAGATAAGCTTTACACATACGTAACACCTGAGATCAATCTCTTGATGACTATTGACCATGTCAATTACGTCAATTGGTTAAACATTTTTTGGGGGAAGACATGTTTTGTAAGCCTTTTTACACAATGGAGGGATGCTAAGACAAAATTTGATTATGGTCAATAAAGCCAAATTTTCTGCCAGCAGAGTTTTTCCTGCAGAGTATTTGTGATAAAGAACTACAAACCTGCCCTCTTAGACACTTGAGACAACTTCTGCATTGGTGTGTGGTTGTTGTAGGACATTGTTCGATATAGCATTGATATCTTCCATGGCCAGAGACAAGAGAGCTAAAACCTATAATGAGACTGACCCTAAAGTCACTCTTTGCCAGCAGATTTAGACTGCGCCCACTATTTTTACAGTTAGAGGAAACATTTGGGTTGATTAATAAAAAATAAAAATAAAAATTCAGGATCATCATACCCGTATTTTCATTAATACTTAACCTAATAGTTTTTCTTCAAACCTTTATTTAATTAGGATTTAGCTTTCTAGCTAGGTTGGGCACTTTTTTGTTGTTCATTGAAACACTGGACACTAGAACAAGACAAGGAATCAAGACAAAGGCTGTCCCAATGTTTTACTATGGTCATGGTGTTGCTTATACCCTAACTCCAACACGTGAGCGCCAGTCTTTGCGACCCTGTGAATGGAAATACAGGGGGAAAAACACTAAAATGTATTTAGGCAAGAATGCATCTCAAGTGCATGTAAATTTCCATAAAGACACTCTCAACTTGAACCTGTACATTTTTATAGCCTTTTCCTTCATGTAAAGTTGTCATGTTGTGCATTTCTCTATTTGTTTTCAACTGTGTTTTTTTCTTCAGATTATCAAAACAGGAATGTGGCCAGGAAACTCTATACTTAGCAATGCTTTTAAAGAAAAGAAAAACATTTGTTGCACACAGTACACCCACGTTACTTGTCCTTTTCATAATTTGATATGTGATATCAGTCACAAAGTTTTTTGGCTGGACTTCAAAGCTGAAAATACGGTAAAATCTTATTTCAGCACCTAATATTGTGCTTATACTCACCACAGAGCGTGTAGTTGGGCTAATTCGGTTATCCCAAACCTCTTCCAGCCAAGGCTCTGAAGTTTTACACTCGTGCCCAGTATGTTGTGAAACACTTTTATGTCTGTCTGTCGATCAAACTTTATAATGCTCTGATTTCTACCCCACTGGCGGTGTCTTTTAATTAGATTATACTGGAGGAATAACCAGAGTTCAGAATGCCAATTTGTGTCCTAGACGGTGTAAAATTTGCTGCCAAACAGAGCAGGTGAGAGCAGACAAGCTCCTGAGGCAAATAGCAGATGACTGCTCCTCTTTCTCCCCCTCTTTTACCTTTCTCTTCCTTCTTTGCAGTCAGACATTAGAGGCATGAGAGGATAAATAAACCATGTTATTCAAGAGTCTGACAATAAAATAAAATAAAAATGTTTTTGTACAGATGTCTCCAGGGTGGGACTTTCTATACTGTAGAGAACAGTGATGTTGGCAAGCAATGAAAGCATGCGTACTGTGTAAGCTGTATATTGAATCTGACAGTGTTAGTTCACTTAGTCATTATACTGATTTATGGCTAAGCGAGAGGTCAACCAAGAGTCTACAGCTGGGTGCAAAATCAACGGATAGGAACATTTAATTCACCCAATATTTTTGCCCTTTGTGGATGTGTGCCAATTGTGATAATTGTCAAAGCATATGAGAAAAGTACTATGATTATGCTTGTAACAATTAGACTTTTTTATTCAGTATGTTAAAAATGTCTAATTTATATTGAAAAGCCCTAACCGTGTGTTTAAAGAATATAGCCAACGAAAGCAGCAAAGTGAACAGCTGCAGGTAATTAGAGCTGGCACAGGAATGGCCAGGGAGTCAAAGTAAACATGGATGGTTTCCACAATCAACAACATTTACAAATGCTGCAGAAGGAAGCTACCGAATTTATGAAGAATGTGCAGTGGGAATGGAAAGCATAGAAGCATGACGCCAGCTGAAAATTAAATACATGTGGCATGTGGCTAACAGGACTGTGGGCTTATTCTTCTGATGGTGGACCCTAGAGTTCTCGCGGACTAGAGGACAGCTGTTCTGGGTTAATACTTACAGGTTTATGTCCAGCCAGCTAAGATTTTTTTTAAATGGATTTTCTTCAGGGGAAGCTGACTTCCGTTCTGTTCCATATCTATGGTCTTCTACTGTTGTTTTCAACAGCACACATATCAAGTCTGATTCCTGAATAAAATTGGCTAGGAGTTTGTAACAGAGTACAACTGGTTGTGGAATTGATTGACTTTAAATGGTTGGATGAAACCAAACTCTTAAAGTCTCATGGCCCCAGAGAGCTCAGAATGTTTGAAAGCAAAGCCCTGAAACATTTTAGTCTATGAGGGTCAACTGGTTCTACTTTAAATTGCTGAAAAGGCTTGTAGTTGATTGGCAGAAGTAACTTGATGCTTTGTGGGTGCCCTCAGCTGGTAGTTGTGAAGTTGTCATTGATACACAGTGGCATAGCCATGGTGATTTCTTTATGTTGTGTAAAATACACAAACAACTTTTGCAACAGTCCTTAAGAGATCAGCATTGAGACAATTGTTTTGCCACAATAAGTAACGTTATATTTCACAATACAGCCTGCTCCTTATTATGGCCTGCAGACATTTGCATTTTTAACTTGAAATAGAAGAATTTGTTCTTTGGTAGACCTTTTGTTTTTGGTGAAATCTGACACTACATTTTTAGCTTTCATTGGCTAAAGTACAATGCATTCAATATACTTTTGCTTTTTTGAATTACCGCCTCTATTGTTTTTAAATTATACATATTCCCATGTATTAATTTGTTTGGCCATTGCAAGAAGAACAGCAATGGCATTGGTAAGAAATGAGAAGCTTGGGAGTTATCAAAAGAAATGCTTTGTGTTAAGTCTGTCTCTGTGTGGCATTCCTTAACTCAGTATTAACACACTGGCTATGCAGCCCAAGTGTGGTTCTTGCTTCACTAGCTTCTTTTAAAACAACCACACTCTGTTTATTCGGAATAGCTGCCTGAAATTTTACAGTCAGGCACTCTACCTCTCTTGGCTTTTTGGCTGTTGTAACAAAAACATGTCAGTAGTGTTCAAAACTGTGGTGTCATAAATCATTTTTACTAATCCATGTAGATACTCGTTCCAACTCATGAAGCAGTGGGTAATCCTAGGCTGGAGAGTATAAGTTTTGTTTTTCAAAGCCAAGCACAACTTCATTGAAATGAGGTTTAACATTTGCTTTTGTTTAGCCCCACTGCTTGTAGAAAGAAAATAGGGCTTTATTCTGGAAAAAAAAGCACTTGATTAAAACAAAACACACTCTTCAAAGCGTACGGTGCACAGTCATTTCCCTGTTAATATTTCAAAATGTCACAAATGTGTATGGGTTATTCTTTATGGCAATGCTTCAGTTTTTCTGTCTTAAGTACTGTATGACATGGTCTTGGAATCAAAGCAAATAGTCTTAACACGTTAGCAGAGTCTGGTGTTTTATATTTAGAGGGTAGGAAAATGTAAAATGTTGGGAACCAAAAACCCTTTTCTTTTCTGAAGATGTTTTGTTTTCACTATTTCAGTAGATTAGAAGAAAAAAGAATTAAGTTGCATTTGTTGTTTCAGATTTTATAGCTGCATGTTAGTCAAACACTAGTCTTGCTTTGCCAAAACGTCCTCTACAGTACTACAGAGGAGGGTCTGCAGCATCCGGAATGGGAGAAAAACATGTTCTGGTTTATTGGCATTTCTTTAAACCAATCATAATTGTCTTGGGTGTTGCTAAGCGCCGAGGGGAGTCACGGAGCCTGTGCAAAATACCCTCTGGAAGGAACTTGTTTTGGTGGAATATGAGACAGCGGAAGGTAACGGGGCCCATCCGAAAACTATATACTGTAGAAAACCCTAATGACTTACCTTTTTAGCTGTGCCGTGTTTAATTTTAATGCTTTTACAGTCTCAAAACATCAAACATTTTGTTATTCTTTCTGCACTGTAATTCAGTGCTAAAACTTTGTAATCTGGATACTGGACTACACGCAGCACAACATGGGTAACCATGACAACTGATTTGTCAGAATCAATCAATTTTTGTGTTCAAACATCTACCCGTGCATGTAGGACTCATGGCATTGTCAACTTTACCCTCCCTGCTGCTTCTAACCCTTTACACTTCTCTCACACCTCTGCCCCGATTGACCAGGTGTGTCTGTTCAGTCACCCCACTCACGACTGCATGTTGGGTAGTTTATTATTACCTAATCGCTGCTGTCGGCTCCCATCAGGGTTTAAGATAAATGTTGCCAGCTGTCTCCATTCTCTCATTATTTCTCTCCTTTTCTAACCTTGTCTTTTTTTCTTTCCTTGGTTTCCACATGCAGTGGCCTGATGGTGGTGGTCAAGCTTCTTCAGTGGTGAGTACTTCACTGTAGACCCAGACTGTAGACTCAGCGGACACATTCTTAAAATTCTCGGAGGATATGGTCAAAAAGTCCACACAGTACAGATGAAAGGGAAGAAACAGTGTAGTGTCTCATTTTTTAGGATAGCCTATTCTAGATTGTATTTAGCAAAGACAGGGCTAGATGTGTCAGATTCAAAGTGGATATTCACCCCAACTGCTCCCCTGTGGATTTAGTGATAGGTAGATATACATTATGTATCTCATGTTAAATCACTTTAAATGCAGTAGGGTTGTGGGAATGGCCAAATCTCCATTTAAAGGAGATTTAAAAGGATATTTTTTTTTGTGGCCAGGGGGGTTGTCGGACAAAGTTGAAGCCCTCCTTCTCCCTGGAGGTGGGCTAGGATCATTAGTTTTAGTTTTTGAAGTGTTTGGCCTTTTGATGTTCCTATGTTCTCTTTAGGCAGCCTGGCCTGAAGGATATTTAATATCACCCCTACACATTTCCAGTTAGGAATAATTTGAACTGAGCATCTGTCAAAGAAACAGCCATTTAAATACATTGGTCATAGTTAAAGAGGCATAAAATGAGGCCAGATTAGACAGAGCACCTCTTTTTGAAGGCTGTGTCTGGTTGAGTCGGGGCCAACCTGGGGCACAGGGACCCAGCAAAACTGCTCCTGCTTTCAATTCATTAACTATAACTATGGCCGGGAATCAAACTCAGCCCTGGCTGCCCTCCTCTTGGCCAGCCATGCTTGCTTCTCTGCCACTGTGACATGGCGGGGATTGTTTTAGGGTCTCAGTTACTTGATATTTTATTTATAAATGTTCAGGGAAGGTGGGACTAGATTAGGTTTCTTTCTGTCTCTGATGCTCTGAGTAACAAGGGGACTGCTGTATCCCCAACGTCCTTACTTCAAACATCCCCTTCTGTTTCCACTAGGGTGTGCAGGAGAACCTTTATCAGTGTATGCAATCTTAGATTATGTCTTATCACCAAGAGAATCATGAAAGAGCATTCATTATGCCCTCTGAAAAAAACTGTCTGTGCCTCAAGCAACCGGCTGGGCCCTGTCTCAAAAATGTTCAGCTTTTCTTTTCCATCAACTAAAGCAAATGCACACACTCTGTACTTCAGAAGGATACACTATCATACAGAACAATTTAAGATTATTTATTCATCTCAATTTATTTTTATTTTTGGACAATGTGTGTGAAACATTTGTTAATAGCGTCTGGTCCACATACTCTCCCATTACTCTCCCATCACTCCAGGGCCAGGATGTCTACAAATAAAGATGGAATGCGGGAGCAGAACACCTTAGACACTAGCTTTGTGGGGAAATAAACAATGCATTAGTTCCACATTGACTTTGAACAGAAACAGAAGAAGGAAGAGGAGAGGTTAGTCCACAGCAGGAGGAGAGCTTGGGAGTATTAGTTAGCAGGGACATTTTAGAGTCGCTCGAGCATCGCTCTCTCTTTTTCTGTCTTCTTATTTTGTGCTGTTTTACCATGTGATGTTGATTAGCATCTCATCTGTCCCTCCCTTCTGTCTTGTCTTCCCCGGTTCATATTAGTTAAAGCTCTGTGGTTATTCTTTTACGAACTACAAAGTCTGACTTATACGTTTTTAATGTGAAACAAACCTTTAGGCTCTTGTGATCATTTTCTTAAAAAATAAACAAGTCCACATTACCTCTGCCAATGATACAGGCCTTAGACTACTAATATGATCCATCCAGTTTCCTAAAATTGAATATGCTGTAGTAGGTAGGGCCCTACTTCGACCCCAACTCATAGCATTACAAAAACGTTGAACAAATTATGTAACTTGGAGAAGAACTATTTTTTGCATCAGTATTACTTTTGACATCATGAAAAATATTTCTTTTTTCAACAGTGATTTGTAAATTGATGTCATCCTGCCACTAGAGACGTCAGATCACTTGTATATGTTGTTGGAAAGGCCATATACAAACGACATGGTTTGTCGGCTTAATTTATTGGATAATCCATAATCGCATTCCACTACCACAACCTACAAAAGCATTGTACAATTTCTTTTTCCTCCTCCTTGACATGGTTGTCCTTAATTCTATCACACAATATCACCAATGCAATTAACCCAAAGAATGTAAGCCTTAAGTGTTAATTGTCTAAAAATAGTTATCTCCATGGTAAATAGATCACCTAAGGTCTGAACTAATCACTAATGAATAGTGCATGGAAATTCTAATCTAGTACTAAAATGATTGTGATATGTCCATTGTAAAAGAGTAATTTTCTTTAAACTTCACTCTCCTGTTACTGATTTGAAACCTAAACTCAGGGTATTATTGTCTGAGACAGAGTACAGACCTGGTACGGTGCTGTTTGTTCTTTTTCAACCTGTAGACTTCACTACATGTATGTCAAGCTGACAGAGGTTTGTTGTTGATTAATGTTTTTAAAATTGTTTCGTTACAATTTTATAACATGACTAAGATACTATCATTTAATGTGAATCAGTCAAGTCTGGCTGATACGTATTCAATTTGTGTATCAATCCTTATATACTAATACTATTTGGTCAAAGTTTATCATTTTTATACTGTTCTGCAAGAAAAAAACTAACAATGCACTCTTTTAAGAACAACTGCTCTAATATTTTGGTATGTGGCTTCTGGCATTCTTCATGTTTACAAAGTTAACTGTTGGTTGTTGAGGTCTTGGCATAACCAAGACGACTCTCCATTTAATATTAAGTATACCAAATACCAAACCTGATGCAGTTGTGCGGAATGAGGGTGTGTTTGATGTGAGGGAGACCGTGCTGCCACTGCACACTTTCAAGTTCGATTGAGTGTTAAATAACTAGATAACGGGGTCGTTAATCGGTGTGAAGTTGTAACTTTATCCTCTCTACCTTGGCTTGTCCTGGCAGTGGGAGGAAACGGTGTTGGAGGTGAATGTGCTGTAAGTGTGGAACTACTGTGGAATAGGCTGTCAGGGTTCATTAGCCCAAGCCATCTCTATCTCAGTAGGAATGTGGCCAGTGGTTTAAAACCAATTTCCATTACCTGCCTTCATTTTATTAACTTCCGTACCATTACCAGGGAGCTTCCCTTTGACAGTTGTTCCTCCTCACTGTCTTGTACTTCTAAGAGATCCCTTTGGGAGCAAGGTTGTGAAACCTCACTTATCCTGTACTTTGTGTTCCCTTTAATCGCCGAGCACTGCGCCTTGTGCCAAAAGTGTGCAATATGTATCAGTGTTACCTTTCTGATGTGGAGGCCCTTGCATGAACCTCTGTGACATCCACATTTGGCTAAATGAGCTAACACGTATCAATCCAAAACTGTAGTGTACCCCCTGTGGATCTCAGATCAGCTGTACAGAGCAAGGTCCTTGTTTAAAAGTTTAAAACAGGTCTCAGCCTAGTTTAAATCAGTACTAGCTGCTGACTTTTGAGACAGACCTATCGTGCATAATCCTGTGGGAGCCAGGGATGCGTGGTAAATAGTAACTGTTATTTCTATCTGCGCCACAACCCCAGTGTACCAATGCTGATTAGATCTGTTGGGAGCATTTGATCATGAATCAGGTTGGCTTTTCGTGCAGCCTGAGAGAAGAAGAGTATGAAGCTTGTGAGACGCCCCTCTTTTTGACTGCCACTTGGGAGCAGAGAGAAATGGAGGAGGAGGTGAAAGGCCAGGTGTCTACCACAGAATTTAATTAGAAAGACTGGATGCTTTGTCCTCTGTAAAGTTGCTTCAGGCATTCTTTAATTGCCCCATTCCCAATGTCTTCCAGCAGTCACTTCTCTAAAGTTCATTAGTATTCATTTTGCACAAGCATTTGAATGTTGATTTCAAGGATATTTTACTTTACCTCAAACTCTTTTCTTAACTCTTAGCTGAATCTTACAACAGCTAAATGCACACCAGATATATTCCTAATAGCTCCCTTGCAGAATAAGGGTGTGTGTGCAAAATGTTGCATTTGAAGCCACTTTAGTGTACCTGATGAGATCAGTAATTGACTGTGCTAAATAACTCACTAGCTATTAAAAATCTCCCAGCTGATATTTGAGAAATTAACTAGATGTATTAAGATTTGGGGAGTTACAGGGTTTAATAGTGACTCAAGAGACGAGAGGGATCTAGACCTGAACATTATCACTATGGACTCTTTTTAGGGATCCCTCTTGATATTTTCAGGATTCACATGATGGTATTGACAAATATGGTAATAATGTAAGAATACTTTTAGAGAAAGCAAACTGCTTTTTTTAGGTTGTTCTCAGCTGCCACCCTTGGTTTATATTAGCAGTTTTTAGCCAAGTTATCAGTATTTAAGAAGAGAAAGCTGAGATTAACCCCAGCAATAACATTGACCATCATCCATTAAAACTGTAATCATGCGTAAAATGAGATTGATAGAAATGTTTCTGAACGGTTTAGAAAAGGGAATAGAAAAGGAATTATATCCTGAAACAGAATTTAATAGAGAGAAAGTTAATTCAGCTGCTTTCAAAATATGGTAAAGCACAAAAATCCTCCTGAGCAAATTATAGACCGCTCCACCATCATTACTGCATTTCTAGTGGGAGACTGGGAGGTTATGTCCCCTCTAGCACACATATATACACACACACCTTAACTGTACTGCAAACTGCATACACACAACACATATCCCGCTCTGAAATAAAATATTGGGTTTATCTAGTTGCTGGGAATAGTTAAATCCTTCACCGGGGAAACACTCTGTTGGTCGGATTACCGTAGTATACGCCTGCCATTTCTCTCCTTATTATCACATTTCCTTCTCAACAGGCAAGTTTAAAGCCAGTGTTTTAATGTTTAGCTCTATTCAAGCCCTGGCTTTTGCACTGGATAAAACATTTATTTTAGTTAATCACTTAAGTAATACACTACGCTCAATATCTTCAGTAGTTGGTAACAGGATTATGTGTATGATGGGTGAAAGTCAGGGCACAAACATACATTTTATATATACTGTATTAAAAAGTTTCCAAAGTATTTTTATTTTTTTTTAAACTTTAAATCAACCTTGCCTGACAGTTGTAGTCTTTCCATATAACCATCTCTGGTTGTGTCTGGTTGACATACATATGGTTGAATAGATCTTTTGCACTTATGAAATATGCTTGCCTTTTTTGTACCTGTTTAAAGCCTTACACATAGTTAATAGAATATGAATAGTGTGTCAAAAAAAGACAAAGATTTATATAATATAACATCTTTGCTGCGCCTGTTTTTCTGTGCATGTATTTTTTAGTCTCTTTTTCCACAGCTTGGGTCCCCCCTGCATAGTTCACTAAAGAGTGGACTCTGTACCTGCTGTTTTAAAGGTTCATTTTGAACGTACAACCAAGGCTGACACCTGCGGAACCCTGCCTTTGATTGATTGTTGAGGCCATTGATCTAATTTTGAAACCTTTGAATTTCTCCTCTGAATCCTTCCTTTTCTTGTATGGCGTGGTGTAAACCTAATTCCTGTGTGCCTCATGCAGGGCTTCGCTCTGCAAGGTGGGAAAACTGAGTGAATAAATAAATAAAATAAACCTTGCGAAACAGGTCTTTCACAGCGGCACAGAGATTTTTATAGACTGGATCAATTAAATTTGTCTTATTTGGAACAATGGGGCTCCGTAACTCAATAAGAGGTAATGTGGTTGAAAAAGCCTCTCACTGTGCGGCCATTAGGTGAGAGAAAGTTACCATGGGAGTATTAACATGCAGGGATTACAGAGGTATGACTGGTCCGAGCCAATTAGAATCAAGAGCAGCCTAAAAGCGGGGATGTGGGTGGTCGTCTTGGGCTACCTAGCCCTGCTGAGAGAGGAGGTGGAGGGTGAATGGGGGAGAAGGAAAAGGAGAGACAGAGATGGAGCTTCTGTACTGAACTCCAATTCCGATAACACTCCCAGCTAAACCGTCCATAAAGATTTCTGAAAGCATTTCTTCAGCCTAAGCAACCTCTCTACAGTCCTTTCTTATGTTCATTGTTTTTACAGTTATAACTTTGCAAAAATGTGGCTCAATACAAACTACATTACATTCATTTGGCGGATGGTTTTGTTGAAAGCAACCCTACACTTAGAGGGGGGCACTCCCTTAAAATACACCGCTCACACGTCATACACAAATCACAAATAAATGTATTTGCATTCTTTTCATCAGATTTATAAAGCCCAATGTGAGCCTTGTTCGGTTTCATAAATAAACTGAAGTTGTGGTACTGAGCACATGTGCTCATGCCTCATTTCAACTCCCACAACTCACCTTACAGTACATGGATGTATTCAAGTTATCTCAGGACACTTCACGTAGAGCAGGTGCACATACAACACTATAATTAATATGTACTCTATGTAGTGCGTGGTCTTATTTATTTAGTGATATTGTCACTTTGCAGTGTCTTCACTTTCATAAACAGATATCCAAAATCCTTTTGCAAAAACACTTATTTCCTGCCTGTTAGCTGAATGACCTCCTTTAGAGGCACTTTTCTCCAAACAGTCCATCCTTTTGCGTGTGCGTGTGCGTGTGCGTGTGTGTGTGTGTGTGTGTGAGAGAGAGAGAGAGGCTCTTCCTTATCTGTGAACTCAGATGTGTCACTTGCTATGTTGGAAAAGGGCTGAAACACAGAATGCCTCGGGATGTTGTAACAAAGTCCCTTGTGCCACCAGCCCCCCCCGACACAATTACCCACTCATGTCTAATTGGCATTTGAGGCTTCTCTGCTTGATCGACCATGGCCACATCAGCATGAAGTGGCAGGGAAGCGTTTGCCAAGCTGTGACTTAACTGGTATCACGCTTTGTTACTCTTCCTAGCTGCTTACATAATTTGCTGATGTAAATTTACTCTGCCTAATTAACTTGACTTCTGAGTGGCAGTGCAAAGGCCTGTCTGTTGGTTGCGGTGATGCGACTTGGTTGAATAAATCCATTACTCAGGACATACACAAGTCAGGCTTGTGGGTCAAGAGGAGAGGTTGGCCATGCAACTAACTTTTCAGAACTGTCTTGAATTAAAAAATTAAGTTCATCTCAGTTGGTTGATTGAAACTGAGCACTTAACTTGAGAATGGTTTATACAATGGTGGAAGCATACAAATCTGACTGACAGGCTGCGCTTTGGAGAAGAGCTTTGTGATATTTGAGGCGACTGCACTACAGACAAATAATCATACTCCCAATTAGAGTCCCTTTCTCTATGGTCTTTCGCAATGCTTAATGGCCTGTTCCCACAGAACTGTCTCTGGATGCCTGCACAGTCATCATTATCCAACCAGGTCTCATGTGTTAATAAATGACAAGCGTCTGGAATATTGATTTGTTAACCTTCAAAGTGGCACCAGATGGCAGACTTATTTGAATGTAGCAAATGTAGGTAAATATGTAATGTAAATATGTGAGACTTGAGTGTGTTTGGTTGTTTGTCCACATGTAAGGATTGGTCCTGAATTGCGTTTTCCTTTACTGTTAATTCAAACCTTGTCAGAGCAGAGACATCGACCTCTTCCAACTACAGTAGCAGTCATTGTAATTCTGTGGTGGACGCCTAATGATCGGGTTGTACAAACGGTGGTTGATGCTGAAGCAGGGGCTGCAGCTGGAGAAAGCTGGCCTGATATGTACCGAGCCACCCACTCATTCAGCCAGTCAGGATATTAGATCAGACTGGTGGTTTGTGATGGTGGCAGGGTCAGTGAGCATCTCATTCACATACATCCCCCCCCCCCCACTGCACCCCTCCCATTGCTGCTCACCCAGTTGCTTCTCTGCCGCACTGCAGAGTAATCAGGACGGTGACACTTTATGAGAGAGGGGACGACAAAAAGATTTACACATAAAGCCTGGCAGAGGAATATATCTAATTTGCCTCCAGAGTTTGAACCTGAGTGCATAAGCACAAAAGTTTAGTTTATCCTAATTGTTTTTGTTCATTTGCAGACGCCGACTCACTCATAATTAATTTTGATTATTTTTTAATTTGCTGTAGTAAGTATTGGAGACGTAATGGCTTTTGATAACTTTCAAAATAATACACATTTTCTTAGATTGGCCTTTTGTGCTAACTCATGCTGATTCATAGCAACAATTTACCTGACAATACCAGAACTCAACCACAAATAGAGGAACAGTAAGTCGATGTGTAGTGTGACACAGCAGAGGAATACTGCGTTGCATTTCTTTCGAAATGTGTTGATAGTAGTTCAATCAATCAAAACCTTTATTTGTCCCCAAGGGGCGATTCATTTGCTGCAGTAGCAAGAAACTGACACACGGTACAT
>NC_048407.1:19721832-19739906 GCF_013103735.1 Etheostoma cragini | reverse complement strand
ACGTCTAAAATCAATGCACATGTCCTTTGTCTTTGTAACATTTAAATCTAAAAAGGCTTCTTTGCACCAATTTAAAAAGTAGTTGTGTGTGTATGCAGTCTGCTTATTGCAATATAGAAAAGGTTAAGAATATGAATTGGGACATCGGTGGCAATCTGGGAGAGAGTCTGAAATTAGAGGTGAAATTATTAAATATTGATAACTCCTCTCTGTGTCCATTGCTGGCCCATTCATTATTCATTCTACCTTGAAGGTAGCATGCAAGATGACCCCTTTTCATTCAGGCCTCTCTGTCTGCTAACTCCTGCTCTCATAAGTTGTGATTTCAAGTGGCTCCACTAAAATTTTCTCCAGTTTAGTTGCTGTTGAGACATACTTCAGTTTTGTTTAAATTTGTCTCTGTTTTTGTCTGTCTTTGAAATATTGTATACCTTAGCTGTGTGTCTGTCTGTCTCTTTGCTACTATTCAGGTATACAGAATGTAGATAATCAAGGCCTGCCCAAGGTTTCTCTGATTGAGTTTCATAGAGTCCAGTGTGTATAGTTTGTGTAATGTATTTTTTTATGCGTGAGTTAGTATGTGTCTGAGAACAGGGTTTTATTCAATACAAAAATGTATAAGCTTTAATAAGTGCCATCTGTCAGAATCTAATTTGTATTGGCTGAGCTTGGTTTCTTTTAAAATTATAATCCATAGCAGTGGATCAAGGATACATGTTGACTTGACCATACACTTTTTCTTTTAGATTTCCAGCAACTCTTCCAAATGATTCATATTTCATACAGGGCATATTTGCCAGTGCCTCTTTGAAGATCTGTGCAGAGCTTCTGCTCCGACTTTGGTCAGTAATAAATAGTAATTCCCCTGAGGGTAAGGCTCATAGGTGCTGTTTATGTTGACCAATGGAACCACAGCCTGCAAACCAGAGGAGTAGTGCTGTTGGGATTGAAGAAGGTGGGTTCTGGGCTTCAAAGACCAAAAGATAATCTGCCGAAAAAAATCTAAAGCCAGGCTCTGAAATGTGCTGAACATCTACAAGCTTCTGCTCACAAAGACACATGGCTCATCATGTGGTTCGAGCCAGCCCAGAAATGCTTTGATGCTGCTGATCTCCTAACTTTTGTAAGTTTATTTGACTGAGTTTCTATGTATAATATGTATTCCAAATGCTAGCTGCTCTTTAAAGAATTTAAAGGAAATCCTGAAGAAATAACCTTAGAGTTGAGAGCTTGTGGTTAAAGCATCAGCTGATTCAAAGGCTCAGCCGCAAAGTCTTCCCTAACACAGAGGGAAAAGTGCCAGGTCAATTGCTGGATACATTTTTGCGAAAAATGGTACCACATAAGTACAGGAGATTTTTTTGATTTTTTTTACAAGGCTTATAGCGTTTTAATTTTTCTGAGCAGAATGATAATGTAGAAATATTGATCGGCCTATTATGTTACATTTTTAGAATTATTTGATATGCAGTGAAGTTTTCAGTAAAGTGTTACTCTTACACAAGAAATAGTGGATGACATTTTTTATTGTAGATGTGAAATAAAGCATGTACGATGTCTTTTCTTTGCTCAAGGACTGATGACTGCTGTTGTGCGTGTGCGCGTGTGTGTGTGTGTACGTGCGTGCGTGCGCATATACAGTATTTAACAGTTTTCAGCTTTGTAAATGTGTGTCAGGAGAGAACCATTTTATTTGCTGTACCATTGAGGATTCTTCTAGAGGAAGTTGTAATTAACCATTGATATTTACATCTTATTTGGACTAAAAATGATTTTAACTAGCTTTCTGTGTAGAAGCGAAAAAGGTTTTCTTGTATTTGATATTTATCCTGAGACATTCATAAATAAGAGCAGAGACTAGTAGGGTCATCCATCCAAATCCACTCTTCACTCACCATTTTTAACCTCCTCCCTTTTTGCAGCACTAAGATGAACATGTGCTGCCTTTCTCAAGATTATTTGATCAAAGCGGCACACATCCAATTTGTATCACCTACAAGGCAGAGATTCAGAAAGGGCCTCAAATTATGGAAACACATTTACGGTTAGTGCAGGTATGTTCAAATCTAGAGTGCTAGCAATATTAAAAAGCACAGCAAATGTAGTTTTCTGACTGAGCGTTTTGATTTTGGTCCAAATGTGACCCATCAAATTATATAAAATCCCCAGTATTATTCATATACATAGTTGGTTAGAAACTGCTAATGAATCTTAGCTGGGGCAATACAAAGAGGAAACAGCACTGGTTATATCAAGGATTTCATCTGAAATTACTCTGCTCACATGATTATAGGTTCAGAATGAATAGAACTAAGGCTGAACCAGGAAATGGAGAAAAGTGATTGTATATTTATCTTGCTATTCAGTAACATTTTAGAAGGAGTCCTGCCTCTTACAGTATGCAGCCACTGTGGCCTGGGGTTTGCTGCATCTGTACACTTGGGCTTGTACAATCATCTATGCTCCTTGACAATACAAATGATTGGCTTCCCTTTTTTTTTTTGTCCAGGCAACATTTTTTTCTTTTTTTTAAAGTGGACTATCTTAAGTGGTGTTCAAATGGAAACCGAATAACATGAAATAGATGGAAATTATTGAAGGAAATGGCCTCCAAGGCTCCATTTTAGTTCATAAAACATGTTTTTTTGGAGACTGACTGTGTTCTCTCTGCCTGCAGAGGGGGATGTTGCCCTGGACATGAGCTCATGTCATGTGTTAAAGGAAGCGGTATGCTCACTACCTGCACTGACTTTTCCCCTCACATCTGCTTAATGTTTTTCTATGCAGGTCTAAAGCCTTTCATTATGCAATGAAAACCTGTGTACCTAGATTACATTTTTCCTCTAAACTGCTATTTCTCTCAAGTTCACACATTCAGCAGCACACAACATACTGTGGCTCTCTTGGTTCTCTGTATGTGTTTTACATTTTATTGTTCTTACAAGATCTAAACATTTTGCATGACAAAGTATAGTCTAGAGTTGGATGTAATTTTGTAATTTACCAGACCATTAAACAGAACTTAAAAAAAACAAAAGCGACAGATTGTATTTGGTCTAACAAAGTGCTGTAAAAAGCCACTCTGCAGTGTTGTATCAAACCAGTCCATAGATATGAGAAATAGTTGAGGTTGAAGAATGGGCTACGGAGGTGGGAGATGAGATAGCGGTGGTTCAGATGCCCCCCCCCCTCCTGGTGCCGGCCGTCAGAAGGAACGAAGTAGCCATTTTGTGGTGAGTGCGGTGGTGCGGTAGAGATGAGATGGTTAACACCCTTCCGCAGTATAGCCACCCTTCTCTCTCTCTCTCTCTCTCTCTTCTCTCTCTCTCTCTCTCTCTCTCTCTCTCTCTCTCTCTCTCTCTCTCTCTCTCTCTCTCTCTCTCTCTCTCTCTCTCTCTCTCTCTCTCGTCTAATTTTCTCCCTCTCCCTCTTTCTTTCCCTCGCTCGTTCGCTCAGTCGACTATGAAGACACTTCATCTTCCCTGACAGTATGACCACTGCTGCATGTTCTGATGCGTTCAGCATACCTTCATTGCATCATAAATAAATCAGAGAAATTACTTTTTCTTTCTCTTTCTGTCACATGTTCCTTTATCTCTCCCTCTTCTGTGCTTCTTATCTTGAGTCGCTGGAAAACGGGAAATGGTGTGCTGCTGGATTTCCTGTGTGCTCCCCCTCTTTCACTGTTCTCACTGCATTTGCGTGATCATCCCCCTTCAATACCATTTAACATTATCTCAAAGGAAATAAATTATTTTTGCTCCATAATGATATTCAGTTCTTGTTTTGACATTATCTGCTTTCATTTTAATTTAAATGTCATCTATGTGAGATTATTTTCTTAATTAATGTGCACTGGGGATGCAAAATACAAATTTGTATTATAGAAACAAAGAAGTGTCCTCCTTCCCTTTTTAGAAAGAGGTCAATGGGTTGCATTGTGACATAGGGGCTATACAAATAAACTTGACAAGCTTTGTTATTTGTGCGGAACCCCAAAAAACACACATCATCACCAACACACATGTACGTTCATGGGGCTGTAGATTACATGAGCAGGCGGGGTAGGGATGGGTGGATGGAGGAGAAGGGGGATGTGGAGAAAGATTGTCAAGAACTCCCCCCTACTGACTCCCAGTTACCCAGTCCCTCCATCCCTTCCTGTAATCTCCACTCCTCCACGGGTAGTCTCAAACCTTGTGTTCGTCCACCACCAACCAATTACCTGGCAACCCTGCCCTTATCCCCAGCACAGGCGTGATGCTGCTGCATGATGGGGTTTTTGTATATTGAATTCCATCTCCTGGTGAGATAAAGGGTGTAGGAACAGGGCTCTGCCGCTGTGCTAGATAAGTGTTTCTCACAAACCGTTCCTCGCCACTTCTTCTGACACTGATTGTGGAGAAAAGAGACATTGGGGATGGCAGGAGGGGAGAAGGCGTGGGGATGGAGGGTTGTTGCAGCAAGATAGGAACCAATTTCAGTATTATTTTCCTCGTTTTTAATTTGTTATAAAGCAGCTCACAGAGAGAAATTGGCTCCAGCTCCCAAACGCTTTCCTGTTTCATCTTAGTAAACTCTCTGTGTCACTATTGAGATCAATATTCAAATGGCAAGTGAATATTTTTGCTGGCATCTCTTCTCATTGTAGACTTACCAAACACCAGATATTACTCTGTGGATCGATAGTTTATCTTCATTTAGGGTGGCTGTTCAATCTGCAGAGGTGACAGTTATGGGTTGAGCAGCTCTGTGGAGTATCAGCTTTTATTCAGCTTCATCCTTTCTCTCTCAGTCCTATTTGTAAGCTGTCCTGAGAAGTGTCCCTTGGTACCTGTGGCCTGAGCTAGGCCCATCTATCTGTCTTTGTCTTTGGCTCACTGCAGGGAACCACACACTCATTGGTTGTCCTGGGGAACAGTGACAAACCACCGTTCGTACATCAAATTCGCAAGGCATTTGACAGTGCAGGACAGAAACATTGAAAATAATGACCACAGTGATATGTATCAGAGGTTGAAAATAGAGTTCCGCAGAGAACGGCTGGCAAAGTTGAAGCTGAGAGCTCTTCTGTGTGACCCACCCAACCCTGGCCCTCCCACTGTTTTAGAGGTTAATGGAAGCTGCATGAGCGCAGAAGAAAAGATGTTTCCAGTTAGCCAGAATGAGTGAAATTCAACTACTTGGACACTAATATGCTCCAATTGAATTTCTCCCTTTGTCAGAGGGGAGTCTGCCTTGCTGTGGACCCTCCCTCACAGCTGTGCCCTTGCCTCTCTCTGCTCAACCAGCACTGAGCCAAGTCCCAAAGGTCAAGTGTGAGGGGTCAAGTTTAACCTGAAACCAGACAGAGGGAGGGGGAGGGTTTGGGGTCACTTCTGTGCAGCATATTGCTTAGCACCAGTGTGAATCTTTGTATTTATGGGTGTGTGGCTTTATCTGTGGTGCATGTTTGTAGTTGTGTGTGGAAGTCCATTGAGGATATACTGAGACCTGATTTTTCAAGCCACATCAGAAGGTGTTCAGAAATATGCAGAAGAACAACTGTCCTGTATGTGGTGCATTGTGAACGCACGTGAGGACCCCAGAGTCACCTCTGTGTTGTGGGACACATTACCATTTGACCTGCCTATCACAAATAAGTCTGACTGTGTTTTAAGTGTTGTGCTTGAGCTGATGAACCCACTGCAGTCTTTCCTGGCAATATGGCAATGTTTTTTATACTTTTGTAGATTAAATTAAATAAGAGCCATGCAGGAAATAAGTGGTCAAAAGATACACAGCCTAATGCTCCATGTGTACTACAATCCGTCTCAACTGTATGTAGACACGCACTTACGCAGGCACGTACGCATGCACGCACGCACGCACGCACACATTCATTCATTGTCTGGACACGTGATACTAGGTCTGAGCATGGACTGCGTACTAGGCTATCCTATTACTTTCACATGTTAAGAACTTTACAGTACAGTGTGTTTGTATTGGTCTCCTGTTTTACTTTGGTAAATTACTTGTGGATCTTGAATCTATTCATGTACATAAATATCTGTCTCTCTCTCACTCACTTTCTCTTCGACACACACACTCACAGTGCGAGTCAGCCCACACCTGGAACAGATAAAGGGTCTTTCATGTTTTCAGGGCTATCCTGAGGTCAGTGAGTGCTGATGTTGGGAGCCAGTTTTACTAGGAGTGAGTGGAGCTGTAGAAGAAATGAAAAGAAACCACATATATCCAGGTGTTGCAGAGTAAAGGAAATTTTATTAGTCTACAATTTATTCCTAGATTTCTTCCCACACCACTATAGAGATACCCCCTTGGCGTCATACATTGCCCATCTATTGCCCTTGTTGTATTTTTATAGATAATAGTCTGCTTGGTGCCTTTTGAATTATCAACAGTACTGCACATACATAGGTCTGTTTTTTGTCAAGGTGCCGTTTCAATCTTGTTTCAGGCATTTATGGGGAGAGTGTGCTTTTTTTTTAATCCTCCGCCGAGTATTAACTTCTCCTATATTAACCTCTATCCTCAAGGCTTTTGCCTGTCAGTAATTTTGACATGATATGGACTATCATGTTGTTCATTGTTGTTTCTGAGCTACACATTGTCTTACACTCATAAACTTACACAGGAAAGCAACAAACAAAATGTGCATAACAAACAGGCTTTCATTGATAGCTGCACCCACGGCCTAAACTTCACAGATTTAAAAGTAAAGTATTACTACTGTAGCCTCTGTCCTCTTACATGTGAATTCAATTTTTTTGATTTTACCCATGCGTATTGTAATCATATTGATAAAGAGGATTTCTGTGAACCCAACATATGGTTAAATTTGATCATTTGTAACCTAACCCCATTCTTGTGCTATTACTTTTGAAATTTTCTTGCACAGTCATTCCTGACTATGCTTTGTATATTTTTTGGGAGTTTCAATGAAGCTCAAAACTTTCAAGAGAAATCCAAAATTAAATGATTGTGGAGGACCAGCGGTCTACAGCACTGTTTTGAAATGTCCTCATTTTAAATGCAGCCAGGGACATACAACATGTCAGTGTTTCTTGTCTCTGTACTGCCAACAGTCCAATAAAAATAAAATGCTAAATAAATAATCATGGGAAAGGTCTCTTAATGAGCTGATGTTCCTTGAATGACACAGCGGTAGATATATACATTTATTTTGTGTAGGGGCGAACCTCTGTTATGTGGGTACATAATATAAGTGTGTGAAGACAATGGAGTTCACCATTCCCAGATTCTCACAGTAGTCTGTGGGAAAGTGGTCCGTGACACCCGTATCCCTGTAAAGTTTCAGGTGCAGGTGTAATTCCCTGTAAAACGTCCTATAATTTACTGCCCTTTGGGAGCACACTGTCTCAGGGTGTGAAAATCAATAGAATGGAGGAGAGGGATTGGGCACAGTGTCTACTCTACGGCAGCAGTTAGGGTAATTCTGTAATGGCAGGGGATGAGGTTCAACCTATCTACGCTCTATCTGAAGCAGATAAATGTTTTACAGCACCATCGTTTAACCCTTCCTACCCAATCAACCCTGCCCCCAACATCTCTGAATGCCCTACCCAGGGACCGCCCCTAGAGCTGATGTACAGGCTGTGCTGGTGCTGGTGTGGAAGTGTATGTAGTGTGTGTGTGTGTGTGTGTGTGTGTGTGTGTGTGTGTGTGTGTGTGTGTGTGTGTGTGTGTGTGTGTGTGTGTGGGGGGGGGGGGGTTGTATACATTCCCCCTTTACCTCCCTGGACGTGCATTCCGACTCTTGATGCTTTATAACCTTGTAAAGATAGCCTAAGGCATTTTAGCATATAGCTGATCTTTAAAACCCCCAAGTTGTTCAGAGAGAAGCCATGCGGAAAACATGCATTGAATCTAACAAGATGCTGTATGTATAATGTAGCATACAGCAGATCATAGAGGCCACTGGATACTATAGCTCTAATTTTGTGCACCTTTAAGCATGCAGAGTGGTTTATTTTGAATTCTTAACCAATGAGTTTGATAGGAGTGATCGCAGAGGATGTGTGCTACTGTGGAAGTAGTGGGAGGATGGAGAATAACTTCCGGAATCAATCAAAAATACAGTGCTATTGCCTTGACTTTGTTTCTGATAAAATGAGTGAGGCCTTTTTGTTAGAATGAGAGCCAGAGTGAGTGTGATGGTGGAGGAATGGCTGAAGAGGGAGATCCCACGCAGCCTTACAGCAGAGTCTGCATGACGTGTCTCAGCTTCAGCAGGGACATGCAATTCATTCTGTCAGAACGGAGAGATCTCATTGTGCCTGCCTGAATTGGCACCAACAGCAATCCCTTGTTTCTGATTTATTAGATAGCCAAGGAAATTAATTTTGTTCCAAAATGCATGGTCGGAAATTAGATGGTGAAATTGCGTGAGAGAATCAGTGATCTCCCCCCCCCCCCCCCCCCCCCCCCCCCCCCCCCCCCGGCTACCCTCCGGAGGTTCTGATAACTGCTGATCTCTGTGACACCATTAATGAAAAATGTATTCAGATTGAGAAAAAAAAAAAAAAAAAACGTCTTCAGCAATGTTGTAATTAACTTGGCTATCTCTCCAGCCTTTAACGTGATCGGAAAAAGCCATTAACACTCCCCCAAAAAGCTGTCCACTAGCACTCAGGTCATGGCTGGCCATGGACCTTCAGAAGTTCTGCCCTACATTCTTCTTCCTGTTCAAATTACTAAAGATCCGGTCTGTCATAGAGGCAAAAGTGATTCGCACAGCTGGATTAGCTCTCTGGAGTGGTTTTGTGATCCACGTATCACTCGTGCTGTTACAGTCACTGTAACCAAAATACAAAAAATGAATACAGAAACCCTTCCTAAGCACACTGTGGTTGACGTTCAGTATGCACCAGTATCTAAAATGGTTTAGATAATGTCTATGTAAGTGTCGTGCATGGGATTGCCAGTTTGATTGTAACTGCATTGCATTTTAGAAATAGTTTCACATTATTTGCCATTGTAGTCACACTCAATCATTACATTACGTTAATCATATTCATTATCCACCACAGTGTTTCAGTAGCTAATGGCTAGTGCAATCTCAGTGTTGGATTGCATTAGCCATTGATTAGCAATGGATTGTTGAGAAAACCTTTCTAAACATTTTTACCCTATCACCTTTTTTTTGTTGTTGCTAAGAGTATGCAAAATGAGCCATGTTTAGACTAAAGTCACAAGTTAAAGAAACTTAGTTAATGTTGTTCTGTTTGTCTTGCAAGGGTACTTGTTCCTCGTGCATTAGTTCATTTTGTTAAATTTCTGGCTGCATATTCAAAGCCATGGGCTTCTTAGTACTTTAAATGCTTTGCTTTATTAATTATGCACATAGTATGAATATGTATTCTGTCTGTTTTGTATTTGTTCATTGTCATTGTCAGTTTAATTGTCATTGCACAACATTTGTAATGTGTTTTTGTTGCCCTGCCCTAAGTGTATAAGGTTGTCTGAAGTGTATTCTCTCTTCTCATCATCTTTAAAGAAGTGAATGCAGAAAACAAACTGCTATCGATCTACCTTACCTCTCAGCTAGCTGAGCACGACAGTATATTTACATTGTTACCTGTCTACTTTAGTACTTGGAAAGGTTTAGTATCTGACTATAAAAAAGAAACATACAAGTCTAGTCAAGCTTTTTTATTTTGACCACTTATCCATGAAAACAGTGACAGACTGCCATAAACATGTAACATTCGCAACCATACGAAAACTTATAGCAACACGCTACTATAAATTCTATCTAATCCTGGCAGGATATTTGATAATTCACTCTTATTCCCCCGTGCTTCTTTCTGCTACTCTACCCCCAGCATTTCCTCCTCCACCAAGGCTGTTCCACCATTTTCTCAGGATTAAATGCAAATTGGTTAAAACACTGATCAGAACTTAATACAAAATGGAGCTTTGCTTAGAGAAAGAAGTGGTGCATCACTTTGAGAGCGAGGATGGAAGGTGCTGGGAGAGCCTAAATGTGGGCTTGAAGCGGTGGTGGGTGGGGCTACTCGGGGGTGTTTGTGTGTGTGTGTGTGTGTGTGTGTGTGTGTGTGTGTGTGTGTGTGTGTGTGTGGAGGGAGGCTTTCTGTTGCAGGGATGGGAAAATTAGATTTATTTTTTTCATGGGGGTAAGAGAGGGAGGGTGAATGGGGGTTGTGGGGTTCAGTAATGGCACCTCACTGTATTTTATATATGTACAGATGGAAGAAAATGAAAATGTTTTCTGAATTTTCCCACTAAGTGTGTGTGTGTGTGTGTGTGTATGTGTGTGTGTGTGTGTTTGTTTCTGTCTCTGTCTGCACCTCTCTGTCTGTCTGAATTTAACCCACCCACATCCACCCCTCCTCCTGCTCCCCTTTTTCGCTGGCAGATCCCCAAGGTTATGGCATGTCTGGACATCTAATCAGGCCAAGTCTTGATGCTGAATATGTTGTGCCCCTCATCCCCACACCCTATACTGTTTATCCTACACCTGCCATTATACATTCCAGCCTTTGTCCAGTCTCTACTGCATACCCTGCTGTGATAAATGAACACAACCTTGGAAAATACAAAGGTTGAACAATGATTCTCCTTTTTTATGAATTCATTTTCTTCTATGTAGCCTGGGTTCAGCGCATAAAGAGGCAACACATAACTCACTCTCACCCATGTCTAACAAAGGTATGCATTTGAAATTTATTGAAGCAAAATTTAGGCACATGCTGGCTACATATGTGAGCGATTATGGGTAATTTTGGCAGTTATGGCTCTTGTCCCTTTGACCTAAAGGGATAATTTTTGCACCTTGTCAGTAATAATAAAAAAGGATCAGCTTCCTTTTTGAATGTCGCCTCTACATGTTTCTGAATTGTTTGGTTTTCTTTCATTTTGCATGCGTGCATCCGCCTGTCTCTTTGTGGGTTCTCTGGCAAACTTAGAGGAGCAAAATAGATTTTTTGGCAAATTCAGCAAAAGACCTGGCAAGTGAAGACATTTGAATCTTTCAAGGGTTCTTTATTGTAATATTTAAGATGTGGACAGTTGCTCATCAAGAGCAAGAGACTATGTTGTTGACCTTATAGTGAGGGGAATGTTCTCTTTCCAACCTCTTACCTCACAGCAGACAGCAGTACACTTACTCTGCCAGTAGATGGTGTGCCACGTTCATGTTTTCTCGGTTTCCACTCACCAAGCCGTGCTTGCTCACCCGTGACTTGTGAATGCGCTCTGGGGTAGGCCTCCCTAACCTATCACCCCGCATCCCCCCCGACACCCCTCTGAGCGTCCCTTCCATCTCTGCCATTCCCCCCCCCCCTTTCTCCATCCAGGGGGCAGAGTCACCGAGGTGGCAGTTCTAACAAGCTGCCGGGGACCGCGCTGCTCAAATGAGCCAAATCAAAGAGAAAAGGGGGAGTTGGATAGGTATCGCCATGAAACCCCTGCAGAGGACAACCATTCTGATGAATATGAAATGAATTTGTATTGCTTGACATGATAAGCCCAAGGATAACCCTGTGCTCAGTCATCATCTTTCCCTGTCATCCTTCAGACATAAAATTATGCACAAGAAGACATCAACAAAAAATTACTAGCAACAACTGGCCAACTAGCCGTGAATTGTTGGACTGATTTTTTAACAGGAACATTAGAGAGTCAGTGAATTGCACATGAACAGGATTTAAATTTCTGTTTTGTTGTGGACAATGTGAAGTGTTCACTGTTAGCCTTTCAATGTGTGTTCATGTCCTCTCTGAAAAGGACATGGGACAGGTGGATGACTTGCACTACAACACCACTGAGTTTTTAGATGACTTGTAGACATTGACATTAATAAGAGAGCACTCCTCTATCGGTCTCTCTTCCTCCCTTGTCTTCATTGTTCATTCTCTCTGCACCTCTCTGATTTCTCATTTCATTTTGTGGTGCGGTTGGCATCCCTCTGCATCTCTCTGGGGCTGTCCTCTGGGTCTGTGATGTATTGGCGTCAGGTCAATCTACCAAAACATATACAAGATCATGGAAAATAACCACCATGTTGTGTCCTCCCCCTTCATGCAGCTTTAGTCTGTCACTTCCTCAGCACACATTCAAATGTGTGAGTGAGCATGCACACACACGTGCACGTATACATACACTCATGTGGTTGCTGCACACTTCATTTAACACACAGATCCAGGGCTTTATGGTTTTCCTAAAGCCCGAAAACAAGGAAGTGCACATTGATTGTAAAAGCCTGTGTTATCATTTATGTTCACAAATGCTCCTGGCATGGAAGAAGAGCCATTGAAATAGCTCTTCCAAGAGAAGGAATTGGAAACCTTGTGTATAATAATGTGAATGGTAATGCTTTAGTTTTATGCCCCTATTTCGTCTGTATGTGTGCAGTCCCAGATCCCTGAACGTAGATTTCAAAATGATTTCACAATTTACAAAATGTAATGCATACAGAAACGACTATGTGTAATGTGTTCTCTCCTTCCTTTCTCCCTCTTGGTGTATTGTTTTTTTAAAGCTTTCTGTGAGTTTAAAGAATTACACAGTGAATATGGCTTCACCTGCAGCAGCACTCAGCCTTTTATTTTCTGCAAGATGTTCTTTTGGTAGATTCCCATCTGAGAGAACCCATAACTATGCAGGATAATGGAACCTGTTGTAAACGCAACGCTCGCTGAAAGTCAGTAGAACCGTTGATCTGCTTTGGCATGAATGTCTCTTGGTGCTTTTACTGTTATTGAGTAGTGTTAATGTCCTTTAGGTTGAGAAGATTTAAAATACATAGAAAGATCTATCCGTTTTTGTTAATGGAAATGTATATGGTTTGATAGACAGTAGGTAGATGTGGTTAAATGCTGAAAACTGTTTTTCAGACCGGCTATCTATATTAATTAATTTAGTATAGTATTTGTCTCAAATTTGTACTTTTCAAGATGCAGGAAAAAAAAAAAGCTAGGGAATGTCGTGTAGCTAAATGGGACACACACACAGACACGATGCAAAACTGACCAACACCCCTCAGTAGTGTTATTCGCATCACATTTTAAAATCTAAAACACACAACTGTGGAAAAGCGAGCATTTTTGTTTAAGTTGAAGACATACGTATCTCTCTGCTACTTGCACCTTGCCTTATTGACCTTGGGAAGGCACTTCTGGGCTTGTGCATTTTGGTAAGGTGCTACTGACTTCTTCACCTGTGACCCATCTCCAAACAGTAGGTCAGGAAGACACTGAGGGATACTGCCACTGTGTGGCTTACTGCGGTGCACCGCCACTGTATTACCTCTGGCTTGGGCTGAGCATCTATCAGCCTCCCGATCAGAACAGGCAGCTTGTGCTTCCTTCTGTGTGCTCTTTTTGTACTTCTGATGTTTAGTTTGTGTCCATCTCTGGGCTGTCAGATTTACCTTTGTGGTGTTCCATCCAGAAATGTTATTTCGGGTAGTTGCATCACGCGTTGAGTTTTCTTTGAAGGAGCAACATGTGGTAAGGTAGTCATTAACTGTAAGATGTCATTTAGAACCGCTCATAAAAACTAAAGCCCATTGCTGACGAGTTGATCCCGGTTGGTAACTTATTTCCTCAACGCTTTTGTGAGCACTGTTTTCAGACTGAATGCTGGAGGTGTTTTTGCGTTTGGTTTTCCTGAGTGGGACACAATAAAAGCAATTTCTCTATAAAGCCACTCAAACATGGGCTGAACAGACAAAAGGGATTGGTGAAAATCTGGGCCACAGCAGAATCCAGCCTGCCCCTCTGCTAACCTCCTCTCACACAAACACAGCAGCCATTTCCTCCCTCTGTCCCTGGAGCCCCTCGCCCCTCACCGAAGCGCCGAATCAGCCGGCTGCAGCACAGGTGTTGTGACGTGTGCCATTTATATCTTATTCACATCGTAGTAAAACAGCATGTTATCTCAAGTTTTTCATTGTGTTCAAACGGTACTTTGTGTGTGTGTGTGTGTATATTTATATAAAGCTTTTTGTCAAATTAATGTGTAATAAAAGTGCATGCAGGGAAGATTTCTGATATATGGCAGTCTAAATGGTCAATAATTTTTAACAGAGTATAATTTACTAAAATTTAGAAACCTCTCAAATTATTTTTAAGCAATCAAAGCAATAAAATGTTGTATTTCTATATGCCAAGTGTTCTAACATGTCTCGAATGAGATCACTGCTGCAAACAGTGTAACTCTGATTTATTTTGTTTAACAAAACAATTTGCCTGCTCAAGTCCTGCTAAGTCAAATCAAAATGATGTATCTTAGTTTTCTGATTTTTTATGTTGACATTTCTTCACTGTTTATTTAAACATAAGTGAGGGACTTCTGCCTTCTGGTTGAATCTAATGGTGTATTTTATGTACAGATGCATCTGGTAGGAATCAGTTGAGCCTGCTGAGGGAGCTGAAAGTGAAAGAGGCTGTTGTGCTTTAGCACCGGCCCAACTGCTAAAGTCACAGCCCGATCGGACTAATTCCACGGCTGGTCTGCAAAGTCGAGCGTGATGGACTCATGCTTGACTTTGCAGTTTAGTGAAAACGCCACCAATGTAATCCAACAGAGAGAGAAAATATGTCAGGAATTACTAAAATGATCAAACTTAATAATCATATTTAATACATTTTATTGTTTTGATGCAGAAATCAGATTGGGTACATTTTGCATAATTATTTTTATTGTAGTCTATCTTATTTACTTCTAGCTGTATCAAAAAGACAAAAACTGTAAATTATAAATATAATTTAGTTTTTTTTCCCAATTAAGTAACCTTATTTTTCCTATTCAAATCCTGCTTATTTAAATGTAATTTTTAGTTTTTAGTTTTTTGGCGATGGTCTTGGTGTCCAAGATAATTTCTTTTTGTTCTGGTTTCTCCTCTGAAATGGGTGGGGTAGTATGGTTTTAGGGACAAAAGGAGGGGGCAGTGTGTTTATTTCTTTTTTAGTCTCTCCCTCTGTCTCCTGACATATCTGTATTCCTCATCTTCTATCTTCTCTTTTGAATACAAGTAAAAAATATGAGAGAGAGAGAGAAATTTTTTTTTTAATCTTCCTCGCCTTACTATTTTCATCAGCTGCTCTGATAGCCATAAATCTTGTCACTCATGTTTTTCATCAACCCATGTCCATAGAGCGTGTGGTGAGTCCTGGAGATTCCTGCTGAAGCGAAAGCAATGGTCAGAACGAGAGTCGCACAACCAAGCCCGAGAATAACACAAACACAAAGACACACAGGCAATATCAATAAGATGAAGCTGGAGACCTGTACTAACATACAAAGGCGACAGAAACAGAGTCTTAAAATATAACATGGTATTAAAATGTCTTCTCCCTCTGTGAATTGTAAAAGTAAATTGACTGAAACAGACAAAAACTGGAACAGTGTGCACAATTGACAAATGCACATCTTTTCATGGACTGTAGTGTTTTTTTCTTTTACTGGTAAAATGTTTAGTAAGATAGGCTGGAATTTGGTAGGTGTTTTTCTTTTTTTTGTGAATGCCAGCAAAGCGAGCAGAAAACAAGACAGCGGAGTGTGTTCTGTGATGTTTCCTCCTGGTTCGATTCTCGGATGGCAGGAGCCAGTTACTATCACCGGTGGAACACCTTTGCATCTTGGTTCTGCTGCTCGTCAGCTCAACTGTAGTTGTTTTCATATGTGAGCCATGTTCCTTTGGTGCAATATTTTTACTGCCTCCTGGATACTTTGTTCTTTCAACCTGAACTTGACATTGTTTTCCCTGCTTATGTTCAAACCTGTAATGATTGGCTGTGACAAAAGGAGCATCTCCCTCCATCTTCACAAAAGATTGATGGCCTCCAGACAGCTGCCATTTACCATTAGTCATGCCCCATTTGTCTCAACTAATTTTTTCTTTCTTAGTGCTTTTTGTCATGTCCATAATTATTATTTTTTTAACAGGTAATCTAAAGCTTATTTCATGTCCATACACCTAAACCCACAACTGTCTCTGTGAATGATATAATTACTTAATCTTTAGGTGTTAATTGTGATGTAATTGCCCTAATTACTTCATTATCTTGTACATGATTAAGATAATTAGCTTAGTGTTAAATACTGTGACTTTTTCCCCCAGTAAGAAGGGAAGAACTCCCCTTGATTAGTTAATGGGATTAATTATACTCAGCGATAAAGCAGGTATAATTGTGAAAGTTCCCACCTGTGATTTCCCTTTAACACCATTAATGAAAAATTGCGGTAAATGAAGACCTGCATGTGTCTTTAACAAGTAATTAATTAAACCTGAATCCTCACAGTTTATATGTGAAATGGATCATTTCTGTATGTTAACATGTTCTTTAACACTAACTGAAAAAAGGTGTGGCATGGGTTTTCTCTCCCGCGAAACTGTTATTTCAGATTGACGTCAGTGTTACCATGTCTTTGCCTTTAGATTTTTAACAAGTATATTTTTTCACTTTTTCAAATTTTTTATCTTTGCTTGGAATGTTACATGTCTTAAATTGTAAGCATGGGACGATGTTGTAAAAGTGACCTAATATCTGCCTCACTGATGAGTGTGAAACAGATATTAGACCCATTTCACAGAAACTGTAGCTTGAATAAGTTAAGCATGCGTTGAATCAAGCTGAATCAATCAGCATGGTTAGACTTTTGTGGATTTTAACCAATGAGAAGGTGATAGCCTAAGTTTAATATGTGATGCAGCTGGAAAATCTAGCGGTGTGCTGAAAATCAGAAGATGGCTGGCAGCCTCGTCTGTCTATGTCTGTGTTCCTGTATCTTTCCCTTCTCCACACTCCGTCTTTTTCTTTCTGTGTGTCTGCAGTCAGTGTGTAGAGTCAGTTTTACTGTCACTACCTGTGAAATTGTCTTCTACGAAGATGGATGCTTTCTCTTATATTCATGACATCCAGGGAAGCACAGTCACCTCCAAAACTGTTTAATATGGATGCCGTGGAGGCGGACACATATACACGCGCAAACACTACATGTGCACACACAAACACATGGCCATAAATGTGCTCTTACACACACACACGCACACACCCTCACTCTGTTTTGCCCCAAAGACAATGCATGGCTGGTGTTTTGCTCCTGCTGATGATGAAGAGTGGTAGTGACAGTGCTGCTCTCAGTAGGGTTGATGCATTACAACACAGTGCTGCCTGGCCGGGTGGATGTGGCTCAGTGGTAGAGCACTAGCCTGCCAATTGGAAGGTTGGTGGTTCGATCTCTGACCCTGCAGTCCCATGTCATAGTGTCCCCGATGCTGCGCCATCGGGGTGTAAATGTGTGTGAGTGTTTATCTGATGACCACGTGGCACCTTGTACGGCAGCCTTGGCCACAGCGTTTGTTGAGACCACTACGTTCAGACTAGAAAAAAGCACTATATAAGAACAGGCCATTTACATTTATCTCCTTTACATTGTCTCTCATTGAGAACATGGAGGCTTCTCATCTAGCATTGTACACCAGTGCACTTTAGCTTCTCTGCTTCTCTATTGTTTCATCCCTGGAGATTCGTGTTGACATTCACTCTGTGTAGGCTAGTCATCCATTTTGATCTGTTATTGTGGCGTTTGTTGCCTTCGGCTGGTGCGTGTTTCTCTTTGGGCTGAGTGGCATTCCAGCGTTGTGTTGAGCTCAGAGGTGTTCGCCATGGATCCCTGTGCAGCCACTGAAGAGTACATGTGCTTCACAGGTGTAGCCCACCTTCCTCCCCTCACAGGGGGAAACCATGCAGAGTAATTTACTCAGGTTGGACTGGAAGAGAAGAAGCCAGAGGAAATTTTGTGTGTGTGTGTATGTCTCTGTATCTATGTCTTGACAGAGAGGGTGAAGGGGTGTGGTCTGTGGATTAAGGCGGCAGTGGAGACTCACAGTTGAGGGGTTTGTGGGCTGCAGCCACGGAAATATACCAGATTAATAAAACACTGCACACAGCATAGGAATCTGAGGGTACCAACAGACCCTCTTTCCCCCCTCCTTTTTCACTCTAACCCTCCCTTTGCTCTTCCACCACTACCTTAATATAAGTAAAAGATGCAAGTCCTGGGGGGGGGGGGGGGGGGGG
>NC_048407.1:19719750-19721822 GCF_013103735.1 Etheostoma cragini | reverse complement strand
GGGGGATCGTTATGTTTCATTTGGGCTCGATTTTACCTCTTTGCCCAATGCAACAGTACTTAGCCAGCACCTTGCTACTGTCTGCATGAGGCCAGTAGGGCCTCCTAAGTGTAGATCTTTACTACTACTTTACTACTTCTCTGCACTGTCTGGACCAAGTATCTCCACCTCATATCCTGATACAACAGAACTGTCAGAGCCCTTTGCATGTTTAGAGTTTCAGAAATAGAGAGAGCATGTGTACTCTTGTAGTAATATCTCCACAGAGAGACTCCTTGAACAGTTGCAATGTTGCTCAATTTCATTCTCTGTGTGCCTGTTTGGTTGGGCTCTATTGTAGAACTAAACTTAGACAACATGCCCTAGCTGCAAGTTGTATGGAGTTTCTACATCGCGTTCTTTGGTGAGGGGGAGGAGAGGAATCAGAGTCTGTAGAAATGGGGGTTCTGTTCAGAGGTTCAGAAGAGAGATTTTGTGTAATCCTATGCTAAATTCAGCATCAGATCTTTTGGGGAGCTGTGTAAAACCAGTATGTTTTTCTTGTCTTTACTTTTCCTGCACACCTCAAAAATGATGATAGCACATGGCTTTTCAGCTATCTCACCCTCAAGGCAAAATGTACAAGGCTGCTAGGCGGCGTTACCTCTTCCTCTTCCTAGAGACAGCTAACCCCCTCAAAGGATGCTGATGTCTGGAGAGGGAATGCCTATGAGCAGAAATGGGAAGGAGGGAGGTTTGGGGTAGGGTGGAGGGAACATGGAGTCTGGGAAGGGGGGGGCATTGAATAGAAAGGGAAGAGGAGGGAGAGAATATGTGTTTGATTCAAAGAAAAGAACAAAAGTAAATTCAGTCCCCCTGTTTCTTGTAGAACACTTAGCTTTGACCCTCCCTTGCTTTCTTTACTCCCCCCCCCCCCCCCCCCCCCCCCCCCCCCCCCCCCCCAACCCATACACACACAGACACACCAGGTCCAGCAGATCTGCAGGATATCACAGCAGAGAGCCTTTCCTATTTTTGCACAGAGATGTGTGCTTCTTAATATATATCTTAACTCTATGGTGTGTATATGTCCACGCTGTTGCAACAGGCAGACACTGAGGGAGGAGAGAGGGAAATAAGGAGAGAGAGTGACAGGACGGGAGAGAGGGAGGAAGAGAGAAAGGTAGAGTGAGAGTCAGACTGAAATAGGAAAAAGGAGGGGGAGAGCTTTATATGTTGGTTACATGTTTATGATGCAGTGAAAAATATTAATTTAGATTTAAAAGAAGCAAAAAAACAAGGCTTGAGGATAAAATCTTGAGTATTTCCCATATTTCTGGTGAACTAGTCCACATAGCTGCAGCCAAAGCCCTGACCAGACCTTTATTTGTGCTGAGCAGACTGGAGGCAACCCAGGGTAAGTTATGGGCTTTTTTCTTTCTCTCCCTCTCTACGCCGCTGATTACGATGCTGCTGATTGATTGGTTAGAGGCTGTGGATTATCACGGGCCGCTCGTCACCAGGTACCTGATGATGAGAGGAGAGAGAGACGTGAAGAGAGGAGGGGGAGGAGGAGGGGGTGGGGGTGGAGGGGTAGGAGGGCTGAAAATTAGATGAGCATGGCCAGTGCTCACATCACCAGATCTCACTAACTCTCTGATTTCTGTTTACTCTGCCATTGCACATTTGTATACTGCGTGTGCGAAAAATTGATTTTGTGCATTTATGTGTATTTGTGTATCACCTTGGTGTGCGTGTGTGGTCCCAGCAGGCACACGTTGCCAGCCCGCCTGCCTGTCCATAGTCAAACCGGCGCATGCAGATGAGGCTGTGGGGAGGGGTTTGCTGATGAGGGAAAGCCAGAGGGGCCTTTTTGTGAATATGCAGATGAGGGGCATGTGTAAATGGGAGGGGGCTCGACGTGAGTGTGTGCCACACGCTTTATTGTTGATATGTTCTCCATAGGGAGCCTGATCCTCAACAGATTGCCGGCGTTTGGTGTGATCTTGCCGCTGCTTTGTTTGGGGCATTCACTGACAAAGATCGAGAAAGAGAAGAGGAGAGCTGTTGATGGAGGGGGGGGGGGGGGGGGG
>NC_048407.1:19689929-19719740 GCF_013103735.1 Etheostoma cragini | reverse complement strand
AAAAATACAGTTAAAGAGAAGGGAGAAAAAAATGGTAGAGAAGCTTCAGGGCATATTTTCACCCCATTGACAAGATGTGATGATTGCTGTTTTGCCCCCTGCCCCCTCCCCTTTACCTCCCCAGACGTTTTTCTAATCCATTTGCATGTCAAAGCAGTGGAGGCCACTGCACAGATTAGTATGAGATGACATAATGATGTAATGAATTAAATACTCCTGTTTAAGCGCTGCACTTTCCTTTAGTGGGAGGCAAGGACAGGGGGATGAGGGGTAAATAAGAGAGGAAAAAACAAGGATAAGCCACTAGTATGCTTTTCTTTTAGACTTATCGCAGGAACGCTGATTGAAATAACCTTTTCTGCTTGATTTGATTACAACACTACATCATAGTGTGCAGTGATCTTAATCATGTTTAAATGCATGTATATTTTAGAATGTAACCATCTTCAATGACTTTCTCAATTGTACTGCAAAAATCCATTTTAGCATGGCAAACGATGCATTATATTTAATTTTCCTGTGCAAATGATGATGTAGGTCATTCATTGTTTTTGTGTTTGGGATTTCTAATTTTTTTGTAGCTGTCCCTTACAAGCAGCAGCTTGCTACTTTTGGGTGTTTTTTATTTGAAGAGTTGTAAAGACGGATAAAAGAAAACAGAATCTGTTTACATTTTGGCTCGCTCAAGAAAGGTGTTTAGAGGATCCAGGGATATGATTACTGTACCTTCATTGCCTTTCTTTCTTATTTCTCCCTTTTTTCTACTTTTCTTTTTTTCCTGGTCTGGCAATACTTTGTCTATTTACATTTTTGTATCTCCTGTCAGATTTTAAGGTTTTCGTGCCTAAAATAAACACTATATAAATATGGTATGGTTTTACCTACCGTTGATTTAAATCATCATGGCCTTTAACACAGGCACTAAAGTGACAGTGTGTGGTAGCAGTAAAAGCGCATGGTGTAAATCATCGATTGATGCACTGGCTAAAGCAGTGTTTTTATGAAGCCGAAAAGATCTGAGACACGACACCTGGGTCTCCATGGAGAAACACCTACTGTGTGACAGGAGCTGGAGAGTGTGTCACTCTTGTCATCTCCCACCCCATGATAGACAGACACACTCACACAAACACACACACACACACCTGTAACAATTGGGATAGCTTCCTCATTGAGGAAAAGGGCAGTACGGGGCTTGTTCAGCAGATAGATACGTCCCTCATCCCGCTAAACTTTGGGGTATTCACACTACCTTTCTTCTTGCCACTCTGATCGATTAGAGATGTACTACACAGATTCAGTTTTGCTCGCCTGATGGTTGTCTCTTCTATTTGATCATGATTTGGTTCTTCCCAGAGTTGAAGAATTGACTTGATTGACACCAAAATCCATAGTTGATAAAGACATCATGATGGGTCAGTGGAATATTTATAGAATTTATCTACAGAAAGTCTAAATGAAGTAGATTAATGAAATGACATAAGCTTGATAGTTTTTATGTGATATTAAAATATTTCCTTAATATAGAAAAAGGTGTATTTAGGAAGTGTTTTTCTTTGATTCACATTTCCAGTGATATACGCGGAAACCTTGTAATACTTACTGCTAAATTCTGAAAGAGAGGAGAACATTTGTAAATGTATTTTTCTAGTTATGATTTCCAGAGGTCCCCAGTGTGGCCCCGGAGCCGTGTCCATGCGGGTGTGGCTGTGTGGAGTCAGCTGGCTGGTGCAGGGGGTAATGAGTATGCACTGTGACAGCTGGGATAAAGTGTATGGATGTGTTTGGTGGGAGTAATCAGCTGCCGACCACGGGGTGCACGAGGTTGATGTGAGGCTTTATGACTGCAGAGCTTTAACACACACATGCACACACACAGAGGTCCATTGGGAATGCATGCTTCACCTCACCCTTGCACTGCTGAACATATCCTGAGCTTCACAGCTAGCTTCTCTCTTTTTCCTTTGGTAAAAATATATGCATTTGTTCCCACTGCCCTGTGAAAATGAAGATTGCTTGACTACACGTAGTTGAATTATCAGAAAAACTTAAACATTTTATTGTATTTAAATTTTGTCTCTGCTGGGATGTAGAAGGTGACACTGGAATAAATTGTCGCTCCCATCCCATCCTGAGCCCACCAAAATACTTCTGGCATATCTCGATCACGTGACTGCCCTCCCCCCCCCAAAAAAAACATCTTGTCCTGCAAGATCCCGAGAGAAAGACTCCCGACTCCCGTCCCGCTCCTGTTTTGTTTCTTATGTTGTCTCAGCAAGTTTCAGACTTTGTTTCCCCCCTGTCGCATGTATTTGCGTCTGGAGAGAGATTGGATCAGTATCTTACCTTCTATCCATTGTCTCCTCTGTTGCTGATATCTAAAATAGTATCCTGCATTGTCGTTGTTTGTGCACCTTTTTCCTCGTCTTATTCCATCCACGTTATGAATGAACTTAACTCATCCGTCTAGCCTACTACCTAAATAGTATTACGCTACATTAGGCTTTTAAACAGTCGAAAATCACACCACTTAGTTTCCCCAGGTGGCATAAGAACAACAACGCAGGAGTTTTGCCGGGTAGACCTGACAGGAATTCAGAGGAACCAAAGATAGCTATCTATTACTGCATTTTGCAGCTGAATTAACCACACACATAGGCCTATTATAGCTGTAACTTCCCCTTGTCTCTATGATTCAATAATGACACTGTGTAGATTCATATTTATAAAAAAAATCTTAAATGAAATGCCTCGCTTATCTTCCAACTCCTTCCTGCTCCCGTTGATTTCAATGCTCTTTCCGTCCCTATCACGTTACCAACCAGATTGACTACCGCACGTAAAAATTGTCACCCTCTACTGGGATGCTTATAAAGCTGCCTTTTGTGAACCAGGATTGAGAATTTGGTTATTAAACGGCACACACAGCAAAATATTGAATATGCTGTGTAACTGCATTACTGAACAGATTTGCTTCATTACAAACCACATCTCAATTGAAGGTTTTGGAGCCTGTGGCTACAGTGCTTCACAAATAATTAATATAAAGCAGGCCTCACTGGCCAGTGAAATTGAACACACTAATAAATGCATAATGGGAAAATAAATATTGATCACCTAGTACATTTAGAAAAGTATAGTTGTAGCTTTGATTTGATTCTTACTGTTTGTGGAGTACAGTTTGTTTTTTGTGAGTATTGGTAGTGGTGGCGGGAGCATGCATCCGTACTTAAATGACCATCCATGTTGTTTGTGCATGTCCAGCTGTATTTGGCAGCGTGTGTGTATGTGTGTGTGTGTGTGCATGTGCTTGTGCGTGCGTGAGAGTTTCATCCCTTGCCTTGAACTCCTGGCCCTGTCAGTTTGGGCTGCAGTTTTCCTGGGTCATCCAGGTTCTCTATAGTCAATGAGGAGGATAGGCGGGAAAGAGGATTATTGGTATTGATCTACCCAGGGGGATCATTAGGCATCACTATCAATTCACAGCTCCTAGCACACAGCATCGGCCCGCACAGACATTGCCAATTTGTCCCCATTAGAGAACCCAGTTCCTGGGTGTCTGCTGTGAGAGGCTGCTCAGAGCAGCCAGCCAGGGCATGGCTTAGGCCTTACCACAGTGGGCTTGAGTGCACTCAACTGGGGTAACAATATTGTTGGCTGTGATCACCTGCTTCATATCATGAGACATACACCATTGAATATGCAAAAAAAATATTCTCAGAGAAACTAACTTCTCTTATCTTTTGCCTTATAATGTCTGGGACTTTAAATGTTATTTAGGGAAACAAAAGAAAATAAGATTTTTTTAGACTCCCTGCAATCATTCCACTTCCTGTCAGTAGCTTCCTCTACATCCCAATATTATTTACCAAGGGGTAATTGGCACTGTAATAGAATACTTTAGTGGGGCTTATCCGGCCTGGCCCACTTATCTGTGTAAGCTGGCTGTTCTGGGGACTAAAGCTGCTAGATCCGTTGTCGCTGACTTTAACCCTCTCAGCCGGAGTAAGGTGTGCAGGGAGCTGCACTATGCTGCCACTGCATGCCAAGATGGGTGGTAGATAGAATATTGCTTTTTTCAAGCTGTAGATTTGCTTGACACTTAAATGTAAACGGCCAAACCAGCATCTTGTTTTTATATTTTAATCTTAGTAATATTTGACTAAGATAAGCCAAGAAAACTTGTTTTTAAAAACTAATTCTAAATATAACCTTAAAATGACACTTGCCGTGTGGCCCTTTTCTCAAACATGGCTGTTTTGCCTCACATAAAATAAATGATATCTATCAATTGCTTGCATTATATCCAGTTTTTACTTAACACTAACAATTGTTTACATCTGGGTACTGTCCTTAAAGTGGAGGTGTACACCTCGTTCACTGTGAAATGTGTAAGAAGATAATTTTATGAAAAGACTATGCTAAACAAGACAATAGACTTACATACGCTTGGTATTCCTAAGAGCGACACACACACACACACACACACACACGGAGTGAGCCAGACAAACCATGCAGTTGACCAAGCGGGTCAGTGAACAGCAGGTGATTATTTTCTCACGCCCCTTGACCACTCTCCTGGCCGCTTTAGCTGCAGCCTATACAAATCCTCAATCATGCAAAAAGCAGATACCTAGTAGACTGATTGTACCGTACCTCTAGCAAAATACACTATATACACACTATACTTATATCATATTTAGAAATATGCTGTTTAAATTTGTAAAAAAAAACTCTCTTTGTAAACTGTGCCATGGTCAGCGTGTGACATTTCACACTAGGGTCTATTAGAGGGTGAGTTAAGTGTGAAGGACATCCCACAGATCTTTTAAGTGCGCTAATAAATCATCTTCTACACATTCAAAATTCATCAGTGCTAGCACTTTACCCTCTCTCTCTCCTAGTCGGTCTTTTTGTGGTCAGACAGCCGTACTGCATGAACACAGCAGTAGAAGCCGTGCTCCAAGCGAGCAACATATTGGTCTTCAACCTGAGGTTTTTTGCATGTGGAAATCAAAGGCCCGCTGGTAATGACTTCAGTCTGGGCAATGTGTGGGGGTCCCTTTGAGCCGCTATTCCCCAGCCCCAGCACTGCTTTCATACATTCTCACTCACTTGCTGTTCATAGGACGCTGTGCAGCTCTCCCGTGCTAGGTCAACGACCACACCAATGACATATGGAGTCGGCTCTGTTTTAACCAGCCCATCCAGTTGGTCACACTTCATCAGATATAAAAGCAAAGTAAATATTTGCAGGAGTGAATGATAAGTAAGGAAGTAGCATGCCCCCATCTAGATTATTCTTTTTTTAAGTGTTAAATTTCATAAAAGATGAAGAAAAAAAAATCAAATTTATGATCTAATTGTTATGTTTAGTCTGTAGCAGAAGTGTGGTGGAGCCACCAAGAGAGGGCAGTGTGGCCTGCCCAAGAGCATCGCTAGTAGCTACAATTCATGTTTAGAACATTGTGATCACACACACACACACACACCCACACACACACGCCCTGTCCTTCGCTTGGTTGTTTATATACATAGATGATATACAGACATGGCTGTCTTTTTTTCTTTCTTCATGGTGGTGTGAAGAAACTGTCTGATCTTCTCCCTGGCAGGCATGCACGCATGCATGCCTTTTCTTATAGGTTCTAATTAATTTCCTCTTCTTTAATTGATGTTTGTCCAAACAGAATGAATATATATATTTTAGTTGAAAAGCCAACCCACTTACTACATCTTATAAATAATAATATCCTTCGTTCAGATTTTTTTATCTATACAAACTGTGCCAAAATTAATGCAGGAATGGATGTAATATGAAATGAATGAAATTTAAGCAAAAGCAGAAGGTCATTTGTTAAATTAAAACCATTTGGTTGCTACCCTTTGTGTTTTTATGAGGCAGTGGAGGCAGACTGTCTGGGAGTAATCAGATAAAAACCGGAATCATTCATGATCCTCAAAAATGTACAAATGAAAAATAAACAGATCGCACAGAGCCAGTGGGAGCGACGTGTGCTTGTGCTTCTCTAGATTTTACCCAGAGGACCAGTCATCGGCGGCTCTCACTGGTAGAAATTCAACATCATCTCAAAATGCATTTGTGTCGTCTTGCATGTTTTGTTATCTGAGAATGTAACAATGTGTATGTGTGTTTTCTGGGGAGGAGGGAGATGCTGAGTCTGTGAGCGAAAGAAGAAAAAGGAGAGAAAAAGAAGGGAGAGATGGATGAGGGCAGTTCGGGGGCCCTGGGTGTTTTAATTATCCACTGCTCTGTCGTTGGGTCAGAGCTTGCTATCTCTCTCTGGCTTTATCCCTGTCTCATGATTTGAGCAGTACCTTTATCCCTAAGCCTTCAGCTCCTCTGGCCAAACAAAGAAAAAAGGGAGGGCAAAGAAGGGGTTTTACGGCAGTAACTATGCCACATTTACCATTAATATCCTTCAATCTCCTCTTTTTTTATGTAGTGCAGAGCAGAGTAACCTCAATAAAATGACCCCAGTGAGGCCTGGTAGTGTTTGAGTACGGCTGGTGGGATGGAGGATCCTCTTGCACGTGGGCAGAGCCGGTTTAGTTTTGCTCAAAAGCTGAAGCAAAGTGCTGGCACCCCCCTAAACAAGTGGGGTGAAGGAGCAATCTGTTTTTATCTCCTTTTCCCCTTCACTCTTTGTTTCTGCCTTTATTTTGTGAGAAGAGATCATTGAAATGCCAAGCGTTCCAGGGACGCCGTCGTTGTTGTCTGATAACACTGTCGGCTGAGAAATGGCGGCTGCGTGAATGGGCACAGTGGTCAAATGACCTCAGTGTAGAATATCCCTGGAGCAGAAACATTTACACATTCAGAGTTCATTTCACTGTTATTGTATATCCTGATATAGTGCTACACATTGAATTCAGGTTTTACTTTAATTTAAAACACCATCCGAATAAAGACATCACAATTTCACAATTAACATAATTGTAAAAAGAAATCAAAACCAAAAATAGAAGTTCAATTATTGCTTGTTGTAAAAGAAAAAAAAATTATTAATTGTATTATATTTGAATTAGACATGTTTTTGTAACATTGTAAAGCCTTTTTTCTTGTAAATTGTAAACCTGGCAGAATTTTTCAATTTATATAAATAAATGTAAACACATGCTTGTTTTGAGAAATTAAATGTGTCTTATGTGTTTTGAAAAGTCTGTCAACCATAAAAAACTATATTATGGTTTGTAGACCAAACCAAAAATGTTGGCAAATTTTGTCAATTTTTTTTTATATCTCCATTAAAATAAATTCACCTAAATATTTGAGGAGAGGAATTTAGTGTAGAAAGAAAATCCGTGCAGGGAGTGAAACACCTTTTTTTTTTCTTGTGCTGTACTATATGTGTTATTGTTTGCCTAAAAAAAATCCACAAAGCAGATGTATTTATCAGGGTGTGCTTAAAAGCTTGTGTGTGTGTGTATCGTATATCCTGAGTGCCTATGTGTAAGTCTGTAATTTCTGGACCATACTGTATCTCCATGACAACATGGTTTGATGTGGGCTCCCTTCCTGACATTTCCCCATTTGGGGAGGCTTGTGAATTGCTTTGCCTCTCCCTCAGTCAGCATGTCACATGAAAAAAAGGTGTTTTTGGGATGTGTGTGTGTGTGCGTGGGGGGGGAGGAGGGGGGGTGCACATAGGGGGGCAGTATGAGGAATCTAATGGGCGTCTGGTCTGATTGTCCTCAGCCGTGGCAGTAGAGACAAAGCAGATGAATTGTGCAATGGATTCGAAGAGATTGAAGACAAGTGCATGTCAGCAGCCCCTCCATCTCTCCTCTTCTCCCCCCATCCTCCAGGATCCCTCCCTCTCCATCTCTTCTCTCTTTTTGTCTGACATTCTGAAAAAAAACAGGCATGACAGCAGTGCTCTGCTTGAGCAAAACATTAAAAACAAAATGCAGTCCTCACCCGTTTTTCTTTTATAATAGATATTCAGGCAGACATTCAGTGTGTTGCACCCATATTAATTGTGAACCACTGCATGACAAATCTTCACAATTTTAATCACTAAGCAAACATCAAGGTCATTTTGATTCATGCAGTCTGAAATGCGAGAAATAAATGACAGCATTTATAGAAAACACATTTAAAGATAAAGGAACTTATCTTATCAGCCTATAAGAGCATACTGGGCTGAAATCAGATTTTCTGACTTTTCCCCTGAATGTTTTTGTCTCTCCCTCTCATGATTTGTACTAGTTTTCTTTGAATGATACTGTTTAATAATGTATTCAACTTTCCATATTAAGTAAATGTATAGCCAGCCTGGCCGCTATTTATCCTTTTCCACTAGACGCTTACCTCCAGGTAAACGTTGATATTCCGCATAGGCAGCTTCAAACACCCCACTGCTTCTGTCCTGAAGCTGGAGATAGAACAGCTATTCTTTGTGCTTCCTCATGTTCATCTCTGAACCCAAGGAACAAAAAAATCACACATAGCCTTCGTTTTTTTTGCTACCGTCTTTGTCATGTAAGGTTCTGGCCATCATCTTAGCTTTGGTGAATTATTGTGATTTGTAGTAGCAGTGTTGCCCAGGATTGTAAGTGTGAGGATCTCCTGCACTAAGTCTGCTAATGTGTTTCAGACAGCTACTTTGGCTTTGAAGTTTCCAAGAGGAAATACACTTAAAGCTCCGAGAGGTTCGTTTTTTCCACAAAACAGGAATAGTTATTTAGCTGTATTCAGAATTGAACATATCGTTGTTTTTAATTTAAACTTCTTTTTTAAATGATTGACCTAATTTACAGCACCATTCATAAAACTGAATTTGATCATCAATTACATCTCTCCGTAATTAAGAAAGAAAATAGTTTAAATACAAGCAAAAGCAATACCATATATATATATATATATATATATATATATATATATATATATATATATATATATATATATATATATATATATATATATATATATATATATATATATATATATATATATATATATATATATATACACACCAGATTATTAAGATGAATAGGCACAATACATTTTCATTGCAATCAGGTGACCACCTTGACAACACTGGTCTGCCAGCTTTTGTTTTGTGTTGACTACATTTATTATTCATCTTTATATCAGTCTGTATTTTAATATGAATAATGGAAGAGATATCAGAGGAGGAAGAGGGATGTGAGAGAGGGGTGCCACACAGCATGTGTCCTTGGCTGTTCTCTGCCCCTGCACTCCTCAGAGAGGAGCAGGTGGGGGGTGGGCTGAAGGATGAGGAGGGCTGTCGGACTCAGAGTCTAGCTGTGCGTGGTGCAAGGCCAGGATTCTGGGTCCTGCTCTCTCGCCTCTCTACCTCCTCCTGCCTGCCTGCCCGCTTACCTGGCTGGCTCTCTAGTCAGATTTAATAACAGTATATAAATCAAAAGCCTCCTGTCAGCCACACAGCCTTCATTAAATTCAAATGGGGAATGGGTCTCTTTGGATCCAATTTTAATAAAACCAGGTAATCAAATATGGGTTTAAAAATGGGTCATCATTTCACAGCCCCACAGATGTCTGGTCGCCATCTGTGTCTTGTGTACACATTTACCATTTCAGGGAAGAAGACCCCACTTATACACATAGTATACCAATAAATGCTTTCTTTGTATGCAGACACAATGACGGTTCCCCAACAACAATACATTTTATCCAATCAAACAACTTCAATGGCTACCCATTTTCTATGTCTTTGTGCAGTTTGCAATTGCATCTTGTTTACTTCTTACATGAGCAGAATATACATTGAAAGTCGTTAACATTCACTGAATAGCAGGATAGCTGATAAACATTATATAAAATATGTTAAATAGGATTTTTATTGTGTCCTATCAGATAATTAAAGATCTATTTACGTATTTTACTGTCTATACTTTCCTAATCAGTGTAATCTCAGCTATTGGGCCTTTAGATGTGCACATGTAAGGATTATCTACATGATGCTCAGTATATCATGCACAAATACAGGTCCGAAGCATAGTACAGTGATGCTCTCAGTATCCAATCATATTTAAGAGCTTTATAATCCGTTGTCATTGCTACACTGTGTTAAGTTGGAATGCATGTGAGCTAATTATTTTGAGTGCCTAATGACTTACATACAGAGACACGAACTGGTAGATAAACAGAAAGAGCCAGATGTTACATAATAATATACCAGCAGGTTTTCCCTGCTGTTGCTCAGCTGGGGTTAGTTTTACCTCTGGACTGAGCCACAGCTCAGGGTTTTCAGGGTTTAGACTAGATTGTGCCGCTACCTTTCTTGTTTATTGTTGCTGACTTTGGAGGCACATACCCAGATTCTCTGACTGAAAAATAAACCAACAGTTCGAGCAATTTCTTGTGCAGTGGTTTTATTGTCCCCCGTTTTGTACATGACGTACATGTCATGCGTGCGTCAATGCTGTTTTTTTATTTTTATTTGAATGGTCACAGTATCTCTGTTTATAGAGTACCTGTTTACTATGTCTTGAAATCATCAGCACAACGGAGATGAAGTTTGAGGTTTGTGCATTAGATAGACTGACAGATACATGAGCAACTCCTGTTAAATTATGCATAAAAACAAGGGTATAAATTGTCATTTATTATGCAGAGCTGTAAAGAAAGAAGCAGGGCTTTTTTACTGTATAAGTTGCTTTACACTTTATTTGATGAACAAAAGGAAGAAAAACTGTATCATACAGCTTGCAAGCAGAAGAGGGCACTATGATTCGCTGATGCACGTTGTCCCTCTTTCTTTCTCTGTGTCTGTCTATCTCTGTATCTCATTTTCTGTCATTGCACCTACATTTACTGTTTTTTGTAACAGTTTGTATTTCAAAGCCATACTTAACGTGAAATATGTCTTTATTGGAGGACAGCCTCTATAAATCATATTGAGATCATATGCTGTAAAACACAGGTGGAAATGGAAAATTATGAACACAATATTAAATTATGTAAATTAATGTCATGTTATTAGCTCATACTGTAGCTTCACTGATTAGCGTACATTTCATAATTTCAACAGACAACAACCTAATCTCTCTTTTATTTTTATTCCTATACAAATTATTTTATTTATATTATATCCACTTGTTTATTGTGTTGAGTTGATGTCACAAATGCATCATGATTTTCTGGACATGTCACTCTATATGTCATGTTCAACCTTTCCCCCAAATGTTACAGTATTATCCTTCGGCTCTCATCGTCAGTGTAATTTGGCCTTTGACTGATTATTGCTGCTGGTTTGCAAGATAAAATGTAGGCTCATGATTTCATAGCTGTGTCAGAAAAAACAAACACATTTCAGGGTTCCAGACTAACTTTTTTAACTAGGAGCACGGTAGCCCTGTAGGGGCGCACATCTTAAATTGACCTGCAACAAACAAAGTGGGGGGAAGAGAGGAGGATCAACATTAAGCAAAGGCCAACTCCTTATCAGCTATCACTACGCAGCCTTTTCCTCGCCAATTTACGGTCTTTAGTAAACAAAATAGACCAACTTCAGCAGCGGGTCACAGCTCATGAATAGATTAACATCATGATTTTGATGGAAAATTAGTAACAACGGCGCTGGGCAACAGCATGTGCATTTTGCCAGGGTTGACTTTTAAGGACGATGAGTGTGACGCCACAAAAGCAAGACACCCGAGTGTAGATGATGTTACCCGAGCAGTTGACTAATCACTAACCGACCCTCCCGCTCTCTCACACATTGGCCAAGTCTGGCAGGCTCCCTCCCTCCTCGCTTTTCAACATGAAATTAAAAAGAAGAAAAAATTTAAATTTGCAGATTGCCTGTGTGCGAGTAGTTATAAAAAATACTCACACTGTCTCAAAGAATGGTCACAAAATGTCTAGGGCCCTTTATTTTGTACTTTTACACTTTATGTAATTAATGACTGTAGTAGATACACACTTTTTTTACTGAACAGTAATGACTAGTTGAAAGTGATTATTGACTAATTAACGTTACTTTATATATTCATGGTTTTCCAGATGTCCCTTTTCTGTCTTTCTGTTGTTACACTTGCTCGTCCTTTTGTCAGCGTCAACGGCACGTTGTCCCATGATTATTTGTCCTCCTCAACTGCCAGATAATCATGGTCAGCTCTAGCTGAGCATTGTGTCCAGCGGCAGGTCAGAGGAGTTCCCATCACCCCCCGGTGTGTCTCCCTCCTGCCTCTGTTCTTCCTGCCTCCTTTCCTGTTGCCATCGTGGCCTGCCATGTTAGTGCAGGCTCCCGCTGCTCAGCCCTCTCCTTCAATAAATCTTCATATGTGTTGGAGGGAAGGTGGAGGGTACAGACAACAATAACCACCAGTACTCTCCATCAAAGGGTTATCTGGCTTTTTCAGGCGCACTGACAGACTGCTCTCTGACATGGAGCAGAGGCCGGGTGCTGTGTCTCTGACAGAGAGGAAGCCTGGCTTTGGAAACAGAAAAGGAATTCATTCATAGGAAGCAAAAACAATCTTCAAAAAGCTCAAACATTGTGAGGAAAGAACTAAACACTGAAATGAGTGAATCAAATGAGTGAATCAGCAAAGATTCATGATTCTTAATTGCACATTTTATCTATTGCTTATACAGTATCTCTCTACAGTGTAGAGAGATACCCCCCCCCCCCCTGTAAATTATGCCTACGGTTGTGAGGTTAATATTTTTCTCGTGTTGAGCTGCCGGGGTCTATTCGTCAGTGCCATATAAGTGTGTCAGCGAGGTCTGTTGTTATGAATTACCAACCCCAAATTTTTCAACTTAAAAAGTGGGAACAAGAGTAAACCTTTTGTTTATGTCACCTATCCTCTTGAAATATTTACTATTCTGCACTTCTCAGCTCCCCGTCTCCCTCCAGTGTGATAAAAGGTTGCTGGCTCCCAGTATTAACCCCTTCCTACTTTGTCCCATCTCCTGTTCCATGTCTGCCAGGAACAGACATCATGTAAAACTCTTCTTTCAAACCCTGCTGCCTCCCATTTATTTTCTCTCCCGCAGGAAGTAGTTTATTCAGGGTGGTTCCTTTGGGAATCATGAGCATTTGACCAGGTGTCTGACACTTTTCAATATTTTATTCCGGAGCGTGTTTGTGTGTTTAGAGTGTGTATTTGGGTTTTTATATGTTTGACTTCTCATTTTCAAAAGGAAACGATATATGCGTGCACTTTTGCACTTTGAATGTCTGTGTGGTACGGAGTGAGGGTGTGTGCAGGGTGTAAATTTATAAAAAAAGAGAAAAGGAAATCAAATTCAGTGCTGAATGAATTATGGAGTATGTATCGTTATCTACTGTGTGTTGCTCAGAGTGCGCGAGTGAATGGAATTCATGTGCGAAAGGTGCAGAAATAAGGACAGAAAAACTGCAGTGTGTTTCAGGCATTGTGTCAGGTACTGTATGAATTGCCTGCGGTTGCCTTGCAGGACTGATACCTCTGAAATCAACTATTTCTCTCCATTCACTTTCAACAAAAACATGTCCCCCAGCTTAGGTGAACCTTCACCGTTTTTTACCTTTAAAAAAACAACAACTGAAAACAAAACTGCATGGAGTAGCAGCCAGATACTGGGTTTTGTAAAGGTATAGTGGTGCTTTCTAAGGTAAATTGTTGAGATGTGCTCAAGTCCCATTCCATAGATCTTTCTCAGTGTGACGGGCTAGCTGCTCAAAATGACTGCTATTGTACTGCATTGTCACGTAAAGTGATAATATATAATCAAATGTGTGTGTTTCTAGGAAATTCTTATCAGAAGCAGAATGAGCTTACATTTTCCTTGCTGAAGAAGAATAGGCATACTGTATTTTTGACAGAGAATTTACTTCATAATTGACATAACAAATATGTTTTCTAATAGGCTAGTTTACTTTTGTTACACAGGCTAGTGTTTACTGTGTTTGAGCTTTTTGATTTTAAATGATTTCTTGCCTTTTATCCCATTGGCTGAATAGATGCAAGGGCTTACAGGAATTTGTCAAACGGCAGGGGAAAAAGAATTATGAACACACACGGGTTCATGAAGATAGTACAGGATATGATGATCTTTTCTTTAAATATTGGCCTATAAGTTGTCTCTGTCTTTGTCTTCTACCTCTTCCGCCTGCTCTTCTTCTTTGACCTCATCTTACTCCCCCTTTATGCGTGGATGTTTCTCATATATTCTCTTATGTTGCATCGAGCATTTTTTTCTTCTTCTGTTAGGGTGGTGGTAGACCTGATATGTCAGGAGGGGCGATCATAAATATTAGGAGCTGCAGGGAGACAAAGGGCCTAAAATGGAAAGGCTTGGCTGGATGAGGGGACCTGGCCATGTCATGTACCTCAGTCATTTTTCTTGTGCGCTTAGAACTCAGTCAGGGGTTTAATTGGAATCTAGACTTCAAAGAAACCTTCGGCCCATCCAGCAGCCCCCCACCCCCTGCGCTTACTCCCCTGGCTGGATCCACTCACGTACGTCCACAGCGCACACACACACACACACACACACACACACACACACACACACACACACACACACACACACACACACGGACCGTGACCACTAGAATATCAGAGAGAGCATCACCGTGCACGACTCCGGGTGAAATTGACTAGCTCATATTTACCCAAGATATTTAGGTGAGGTGTTTGTTCATGTGTGTGGATTTGTGTAGTGCTTTTTTTGTGTTTGAATTTGCACAGCCCCAGTATTTCTTACGACTTTTTTAAAGTCACATTCTTATGCTTGCATATTCATGAAATCAATCTTTTTCATTTTCTTTAGCTTAGTTATGCCCAGATGAAATCTATATCTAGAGAAAAAGAAAAATTGACATACATATTTGCTTGCAGTGATGTTTTACATACATCATTGCTTAGTCAAAGCATGATTAATGGTTTGGAATTTTAAAGAAGTTACTGGTAATGCATATTAACACATTTAAGATAGCAAAAACATAATGGTAGTAATTAGTAGTAAATCTATTAAATGTGAAAAAGACTTTAGGGAGATACATTTGGGATATTCACATCCTAAAAGTTATTTTATCGGAGGCCTGTACTACGAAGCAAGATCACCATGCCCTGGATTTCTTTCAGTTACCCAGCTTTACTAACCCTAACAACCATGGTCCAGCATAAGTTGTGTCATGACGGTGGTTATCAACTAGTTCAGGGTTTCTCAATCTAGCGACACGTGCATTCACATAAAAGAGGCAGTGTTTGCACTGCATGACCAATCACAAACATCTACCAGAGCCACATATTTTACATAAGAAGAGCAAACTATTATTCTACATAAATATGAAGAACAAAGAAAAGGTTTTACAGGCAAACCGCTTTACAGTTGCTACTTCCTAAAACAGGAAAGAAATTTGTAATTCACAATGTTTAATTCAGTGGCAACTCTGGCAGTGGTAAGCGATCTGAGAGCAAATAACAAAATATAAAAACATAATTCAAACTGATGTGCGCGTTGGCAACACACGGCTCAAGAAGCCAACAAATGGCCTATATGTAATTCCTTCCGCTGAAAATATATATCTTTCATGAAAATACCCATCATGTTCAATGTTTAAACTTTTCTGAGCGCACCAAGCTCCACCGTTTTTTCTAAGAACGATGACGCCGTTATCAACCAAATATTGATTGGTCAGTAGGTGGTGCTTTTACACCGGTTGATCTCTAATTTCCAATAAAACCTGCTCCCAAGCAGGAGTTACCACGGCGTTTTAACCCTGTAACAAGTGATCCACCGTGATATACAAAACCATGGATTTAACCTGAAGTTACCTTGTTAATGCCAAATCTTGCTTCTTAGTGCAGTCCTCAGGTGACAATACTGTCAGTGTCATACATTATCGGGGACTGAAATCTGTTGCCCACAATGAGTACCTTCTTAAATTTACTTATTAAAGTCCTCTGAGTGGATGAATTTAAGAGTTAAACACAGCCATGTTATGTAAAAATGAGTTTCCACATTTTACACATCTTGCCCCACTTATCAGGCCACACAATCTTATTTTGTCATTACTTTTCATCCGGTACAGCATTTACACTTTTGTATGTTATTTGACACATTCAATATAATTGTGTATGCAAATGTATTTCTACTCTGTGTCTGGTATTTATACCATAATTGGATGACTTTAGAAATATGCCGTACCTGACTCAGAATTAAAATGATAAAAAGTTAACTTTGTAATTGTCCCAGCCTAAAGGAAATGGGTGCTAGGAAATGTCTGTTGCACAGTATAATTAATATATGCACAGCAGGGGCTGATTTGTAGTAATATATGCACTTATGTAATTAAGGCTTCTGCTTGCCTATTTGGAGTTTCACTGGGCCTTGTTAGCACTGTGAGAGAGACACTTTTGAAGCCATACCTGTAAGATAATATGTTTCAAAGCTATAATTATAGGTAGGGAAAGAGGACCTATTTTCAGACCTCTAACAAATCGCTTTTTCCATTACACCTGGTAAAGGTGTTAATGCCTCCTTGTCTTTTTGATTTTTTCATCTGAATTATGAAACAGCTGTATCATTTGAAGTACAGTTAATAGGGGAATTTCAAGTAGCCATACACAGAAAAAAATACCACCCAAGCTTCAATCAGAGTGAAAAAAGTGTGAAAACTCAAAGAACTTGAACTGAAATGGGTTAAGGAGGTCAGATGATCTCCTGGAGTAAAGCATTTACTTTGAATGGCATTAGGTACTTTAAACAACCTTCATGATTGCACTTTATGTAAATAAGAATAATATGATTTAATCATAAGAATCTGTAATATTTTCTTACTGAATATTATTTATTCACTAACTCATTTGAAGATGGTAGCTTATGTAAATAGACAGATGCTTTCGTAAGGGTATTCATTTGTAACTGCAACATTTTGAAAACTACCAAGGAAAGACGTTCTCAGTCATTTGTAATGTATTACATGTCCAGCAATAAAGACTGTTATTGTGTGAAGGGAATCAATTTGTCTTTTCAGCATACCTGTTCAGTTTTGACCTGCCCCATTGTTGCAGCTCACAGCCGGATCCGTGAACGTATTCAGCCAGATCAGTTTAATGCAGGAGCCTTACAAACAGCTGGTGGTAGCGATGGTGATGACAGATTGTTGTTTAAAAGAAAACAAAGAGGTCTTTTTTACTATCCAGCTTTCTTGTTGAAAAAAAAATGTATGGCTGTCTTAAAGAGAAGCGTGGGCTTTGAATGACTAATAGAGCTGCTCATACAGAATGGTTTGTAATGGAGGTGTTAATGACCATGTTGCTTAAAGGTTACTTCTGAGTGGTGTTTTCTTTCTCCCTCACGTCAACACCTTTATGCTCCCACCAACGTGTTCACTTTGTTTCTTATTATCTTTCCGTTTTCCAGCACAACCTTGAGTGAACTGCTAGCTTTTATGGTAATTACAATCTCAGCATCCCATTGTCAGTGGGCTCAGTGGTAGGTCTAATTTGAGAGCAGAGGTTGTTACGTTTTGCACCCTGACAGACCAGACTATTGTCGTATTCAGCGGGGCAGGGGGCTCTGCTACACTGTAATGCCTGGTATTATTGAGTTGCAGAAACAGTGGAATGTTTGTTTAAAAGGATGGCCTTGTCCGGAAGATGGTGAGTTTTTTGTGGTAAATCACTGTCCTTGCCTTTGACAAAGGTGAATGTTTGGTCAAATGGATATCCTTGTTTTCGAGGCCACAGTATTGGAAAGTATTCTGAGAAAGGATTTGCCTTCACATACCGAGGATGACGGGAAACATGAAGACTTTCAGCTCATACACCTGCTCTACATGTGCAGCCGTCACTTCGGATGTAGATTGAAGGAGATTCGATTAGGCATTTCCTCCTATAGATGATCATATATTACTGCTGTTATTGTCATTCTGTTGTGATTTATGATATGTGAGGAGTTGATACATAGTAGAAAAAGAACATTACCCAAACGTTCTGTTGGAAACGTTCATCACAATTTAAGGACAGACTTCCTGGGTCTACCTTGACTCACCAAAAGATAAAGTAAAGCATTGTACGATAGATGCTGAAAGTATCTGCTCCTTATCTCAGCGGCAGAGCCACAGCACAGAGTAGCAGAAGTTGCAAAACGAGAGTTTACCGACAAGACAATGGAGGGGATTTGGTGTCAAAGCATAAAAAGTTGCCACCTTGTAGACAGATCGGGGTGCAGCTGTGACACAGAACACTGGCTCCGCAACTGAAGCTTGACCGGAGAGGCCAGAGATCAAAGTAAGCGCTCCACAGATATTGAGTGTCACAAGTTTATTAACCATTGAGAAAATTTCCTCACGTGGTATTCTTTGTATGTAGCTTACTCTTAAAATGAGTGCTGTCAATTGATTAAAATATTTAATCGCGATTAATCACATTAATGTCATAGTTTACTTGCAATCATTTGCTAATTTTTATCTATTCTAAATGTCCCTTGATTTCTTTTGTACCATTATTTATCTACATTAGATAGGTGAAGCCTGATAGGTCCGACTCTGAAAGAGGAGAAGGAAAACAGTGTAACAGTGTCAGATCAGGACACTATGATCTGTACGAGAAGACCTCGGGTCTCCTGAAAACACAGATCCAGATTGGAGTTAAACCAAAAGACACATGCACGCACACACACACACACACACACACACACACACACACACACACACACACACACAGGTGTATCTCCCTACATCATCTGGGCTGATAACAGAAAGAGGAGATGGAACACAACCACACATCTCACCTTGCAAGCAAAATCACAGAGCTCCACTAAACAGCATACACTGTCTTCACCTGCTTCTTGCCCCTGGTGCAAACACCATGCCCTCTCTGCTTTATCCTTGTGACGAGCACACACACTAAGCTTTGAGTTTGGGCTGAGCTCTTATAACTGCTTTCTCTTATAAATGTCAAGAAAAATATTCTACAGCACTGAATCTTCGAACCATTGATTTTACCTGATCACACCTATAGTGCTATTTAAACAAAATGAGAAGACTAACTACCAGAATCACAGTGGAATTATATTTCTACTGCGGTATAATGCATGTAGTGACATGTTAACGGAAGTAAAAGATGTCATCATAACTGCCACTGTTTGGCCTTTTTAGTGTGTTTCAAAGGGTATGGCTTTACAGCAAGTGCGGAGAATTATGTGGTATACATTTTAAATGACATATTGTTTAAAATGGAACATCAGTTAATATTTAACATCAAACACAGCCTTGTAAATATGACAACAAACACAAATCATCCAGTAGCAGATCATTGTTAAAACTGCAAACTGGAATTGTAAGCAAAAGGCAACCTTATAAATGGCGTGCAAAGGGAAGGACTTTGGAACATAAGACAGTAGTTTGAGTCCCACGTGTGATTGGGTAACACAATCACTTTGGTTAAGGTTAGGGAGAGTTTGAACTTGGTTAAATAAAGTTAATAAAGTAAACCCATTCTGTGCTTTGAGTCTCTTTTGACTTTTTCTGTATTTAGCCACTCTTTCTCTACGGTGGCAGTTCTACACGGAGGCCTAGGGAGGCATGAGCCTCCCTAGGCCTCCGTGTAGCACCGCCATGTAGAACCGTGTGGAAATGTCGCTGGCCACCCCTGTGGCCCCCCCATGATGACCAAATAAAAAATAAAAATAAAGTATTAGGATTTTACACGTGAGTACCAAAAGCAGAACTAATGTGCGATGCAACGTTCTGCACTGGTAAATTAGAGCGGCGCACCCAAACACTGTAGCCCGCCTGCCACGCCCACATGTGGTGCTGCTTGGTTGAATGAGACACTACTCTTGGAGAGAGAAGCTACGGTTTCTCCTGTTGCAGGAGTCCATGGTAAGCAAAACCATTTAATCTCGTACGTGACTTGTTGTTCTTACACATAACCGTGTTCCTTTTGTTCCTCACACGATAATTAAATCAAGTTAGTAAATGTCTGGTCTGGATATGTTTAGAACTTAATCGTATCTAAGCAAACTCATCAAAACAGAAGCAAATAGCCAAATGTCAGTATCCTTCCAAGTCTATTCAATGTGATGTTAGCACGTAACTTCTTCTTGGCTGTTGCATTGCGATAACAAATACATGCAGCACGTGTCAAGTAATAGACAGGCTTTATGCCCCTGTTAAGTAGGGAGGGATGGATGCATAATGTAATGCATTGCATACCCCTATGTTTTTCTTCTTCTAATAGTTATCATGAAACGAGGAAGGGATGTAGCGTACTTTACCCCAGCAAACAAAAAGTGAGAAAAAACGCAGTGAGAGAAACAAATCAAGGGGTTGAAGAGCAGGAAGAGGAAGAGCCAGAGGAGTCGGTGGAGTTTGGAGAAAGGGCATGTGATGAAAGTGAAGACTTTGACACAGAGAGGGATATTCCAAAGGGTGAGGAGGATGAAGAAGAGGGTGAGGAGCATGAAGAAGAGGGTGAGGATGAAGAAAACATACAGGGAAAGAGAAAGGGACAGCCAGAGGGACAGAAAGTGGATCCAGTACTTCACCATCAGGTTTGTGATGAAGAAGGTTCTTACTATTTGCAAAGCAGTGCAATTACAATTTCATTGTAGGTCTACTGAACGTCCTTAAAATGGTGCTTTCTGCTGTATAATTCTTTTTTGTGTCAATATGGCTCTGTTTCTTTTTAAGTACATACTTGGCCTAACATTTTGAAATGCATGCAGGTATACATGCTTATAGGGATATGCTTAAGTTTAGGAACCCATGCTGAGGTTGATTAAAAAGAGGAATTAAACAAAAATCATCTTTTGGAAATTGATCTTATTGCCTTAAATAAAAAAATAGGAAAAAAAAAATCCTAGCTTTAGGGCACCAATTATTTTTAAATGAATAATGTATTATACATAAATTAATGTTCCTTATTAAAATACAGGGGACAAGTATAAACCCCCTATGTTAAATTCCAAGAGAGGCAGGCAGAGTTTTATTTTTAAAGGCCAGTTATTTCATGGATCAGGATACTGCATCCTGATAAAGTTCGATTGGCCTTTGGACTTAAACTAACCCCACACCATTACATACGATTGGGATGGTTTTATTTCAGTAATCCTAATAGCTGGTTTGATTAGAATTGATATGGATCTAGTTTTAGGGGTGTACTTACTCATGCCCCCTGTATTTGACAGAAGAACATTTATTTTTGCTTAAGATACATTATTCATTCACAAAGAAAATTGGCGTCCTTAAAGGTTTAATTCCTAAACCTTATTCTTAATTTTTTTTAAATTAGGCATTAAGATCAATTTCCAAAAGATGTTATTTTTATTCCTCTTTTTAGTCAACTGTATCATGGGTGGCTAAACTCATGCATACCACTTTAAGTAAATAAATGTTTTAGTTGTGCCCTATGTTTACTGTACATCTTTCTACAGATATCCTCAAGTCCAAGACTGATGTAGCTACCAGTACAGCCCAACTGGAACATATGCCTAACCCTTTTGATGGGGGACAGGAGACGGAGCTTCAGGCAAAACTGCTATAATTTGTATCCACAGCTTGAGTATTCTGTCATGATGGACTCTACATATTGCTATGCATGTAGACATTTTTCATTTTTTATGGTCCTACCTCTCTTGCACCTGCACTCCCTCTTGTACAAAATAAACATTTATATGATTTTAAAGTAAAACTAAGTTTATTATCTTTAAATATTATTTATTGCCATTTTTTAATGTGCCCCCCCTGGGTAAACACTGGCCTTTCCTTGGCCCCACTAGTAAAAAAAATGTTAAGGTTCAAAACAATTTGAGGTCCATCTTAAAACAAAAGTCAGGTGTCCATATCAACATTGAAAAAGGTTTTGCTTTGCTTAATACTTTTTCTATTAGGAGACTGCTTCCGAATTTCCTATTTATCTTAATGATGGGGAACAAAATCCGCTGTTCCTGTCTAGTATTTAAAATCTTAAGCTTAGACAGACTTGACAAATCCGGAACCTATCCTTTAAGCAAGTGCTTCTGGTGCTTACACGTGTCCATTAAGAAATGTTATAATGCTTTAGCTGCTACCCAAGGATATTGTATTGTTAGAGAGTCTTGATGTTTTGCACCCCATGTCTGTTAATGATTATTATTGTGCATAATCAAATCAGATTACAATGAATGTCACAAGTGCAAAAGTTCTCAGAGAATTGAAAAAAAGTGCTTATGATTCCTTCATGATAACATGACATTAAACCATGAGACAGCCTTTATGTACTCTGCTACAATCCCAGTCTCAGCCAGCTTTACAGTGTGGCTGTGACTATGAAGTGTCACCCTGCTCTTCCTGTGGTTCTGTGTGGTAACAGCCCGGCATGTTTCAGGCCTTTACCCAGGGGATTATACCTACCAATGGGGAGAAACAGCCAGGATGCCTGTGTTAACGGAAGAGGGATTCTCTCCGCTGGTGAAGGTGGGCTTACCCACCTTTGTAAACACTACACATTGTGGCTTACAAGACCTATGTCTTACAATTTATAAATTCTTGAGTAACCTTTATTCTCACTTTGATAGTGCAACAAAACTTCTCTGAAGTCCACCTATAAATGGTTCTCTGTAGTACACTTAAATCTGCTTGCAGCCTCCTCATTCTTTCGTTGGTTGTGTTCTATAATACTACCTTGGTTTCTCTCAACTATATCAGTTATGTTGTCATGATGGCACAATTGAGTTTAGAGAGAAGTCTGTTAAGTGCCAAACCGAACACTAAAGTAGTGTGGTGCCAGCCCTCCTGCAGCAAAGGCCCCAAGTTCCATAAAAACCTTAACTGGTCTGTTAAACATCAGACTGTAATCACATGTGGTGAGCCTAGAGAGATCAGTAAACACCCTGTATGTGGTGTTTCTCTCAACAATCTTATTTGTGTCTTTCCTCATTACAGTACCCAAGCCATGTGGTGATTTAAAAGCCAGGGCTTGATTTTGTTTTTTTGTTTTTTTCTCTCTACTATGAAGAAAACCCAGAATGAATTGTGTAAATGTAGGTGCCTACATTTGATTATGGGGCAGCACCTTAAGTGTTTGGAAACTTAACATACAATGCATGAAATATTAATATGTATACACTTGGGACAGATTCTCCTTTTTTTTTTCTCTCCGGAGCCAATTCATGACAGAGTCACAGTCTCTGTACTAACATCCAGTCCAATGTATTGTTCTGAAAATGGAAAGTTAATTTTAGTGTGCCGCTGCATGAAGGACTAGGTCATTTGAAGGGCAAAATTTTGTATGTGGGGGAAAAAAAGCTGCAGCAGAAGGTGAAGGCTGTCTTCGTTCAGGTTAATCAGCTTTATCACTAAGCCCCATCCCCCCTACTCATCCACCAACTCCATCTTTCTTTCTCTCTGGAGAACTGGAGCCAGTCGCCAAGGAACTGAGGTTGGAGTTCAAAGTTTACTTCCCATTCATCCACCCTATACACTCCACCACAGACTGACCATTAACGCACGCAGGCATGCACACATGCACACATGCACACATGCACGCACAGAGTTCGGGTTTACGTTATTCTCACATTTTCACACATCTTTACGTATATATACAACTGTATCATCAGCCTTTAATTCAGAGCCAATGTGTGCAATGAGATAAGAGCTCTTTTACTCCTACCAAAACCAAACACACAAGAGCAGAAGTGTAGAGAGTGACTTTAACAGTGTGTTAATCAACTCGGAACATAGGCTTCTAAGCTTAGCATGTCCGGCTAACTTGCTTAACGCTGTTACCTACAGTGGTAATCTTAGCTAAAGTTACTTTCAAGGAACAAGTAGTCATTTATCAGCTAATTACATTTACATGGAGTTTTCAACCATTTCACAGAGCTCAATTTAGTTTGATTAGCTAGCTAGCCAGCTACAGCTGATCTAATCTGTTTGCAGTTGTCATTTCAGCCCGCAAAATCAATTGTTGGCTATAAATGTGAAACGGCTTTTGTACTCCTTCAATCAAGGATCAATTGTGTCAAAAATTACAACAGATTTTTTGTGTTATGTTTAATAAGGACACTGGATGAGCTGTTAAAGCGTGCGGGCTACTTTACTTTAAGACCACTGTGAAATGCATCATGCTGGCCATAATGAAAAGCATCAAGGTGTAGCATCAGTAACTAAGAGGTGGCGTGGTGTAGGTGTAACCTACTCACAATGTTTTTAAGAGTTAGCTATTGCCATTTTCTGTCACCACTGTTACCATTCATTTATTTATTTCCTCCAAATAGATATTTTCTTTTACTTGACCCTTTTACAAGTCAGACATGAGAATAAGATACAGACCACAGAACAGAGCCATTGGAGCTGGTAAGGATTGAGTATGCTGATCAGCCACACAGCAGTAGCTCATATGAATTGATATGTTTCAGTGAAACAAGGGTCTCCCAACTCCCTGCTCCTTCCTGCAATCCTACCTGTTAGGTAGGGCACTTGGGAATGTGAGATCTGCGTGTCTTCTGCTGTGTATAGTGTGTATTATAACTTCATGTGTCTTTGGTGAGGTGTAATCTCCCTTCTGTCTTTACCACTGTATTAAATGTGATTGCTGTGACATTTTCATATAAAGATTGCCATAATATGGATTGTATGTAATTACGAAGCTGGAACGCTGATACATTCTTTTTTTATTATTGCTCTTGAGGGTTTTGTTCTGATGCAGGCGTGGTGGTGTCCTATTCTGTTATTACACCCAGAGAGCTAATAGCCAATGAAGATACACACTGATAGAAGAGGTTTATCAAAACACAGTACAGCTGCATTGATGGCTGCACTCTCCCAGAGGGTAGAGGTGTGTATTATGCATCCCATATGAAGGCACGGTGTTTGCTCATAAAAGCCCAGTCTGGATAATGATGCTTGAACACTCGCTCTCATCTGATTTCATTTGAAGACTAATGATGAGTTTGCCTTCTAACTTCATTTCCTCTCAACATCACAGTGTAGCTGTGTTTTTTTTCTCTCAATGATCTAGTGTTATAAAACTGTGGATGAAGTATCTGAGGTACATTTGTGAAATGAGGCATCACAAGTCCAGCTTTTCAAGGAGATGGGATGAGTTCTTTAGAGTAAGCTGTTGAGTGAAATGCAGAGTGGCTGTGTCTTTTTTTGTACCTGGTTTTGTTCTTCCACTTCCTGTATTTAGTAAGCCCATGAAGACATGGTGGTGCTGCTAATGACAGCATGAGTCCTCAGTTGCCACCTGGGCCATAATGTCATGTTGCCATTCAGGCTCTGTTGTCCACTAAATGGTAAATTCAGCCTAACAAAACTATTGGAAGTGTTTGAAGTAGAGACTGTTGCTCTGCATATTGCATTAGCTGTGAAAATGCACTTGTTTTAGAGTTGCACTTTGCATGTACCTTATTGAAGCCTCATTTGAAACGTTTAAATTAAGTAAGCTATAAAGGCTCTGACTATCAAACTTTTTGTAGCATTGATAACTTTTCTGACTAACTTCATTTTGTAAACAACAAACATGCTTTGTTGATAGAAAATTACTGAAAAAACAGTCAAATTCAAGAAAAAAGGAATGCTTCAAATTGACTAGATATACTGTGTGTAGATTAAGGCATCTTCAAGTATAATTATCAGTTTTGAATTGTAGTAGCTGTTATTCAACTGTGACTTTTCATTTAAATCTCTCCATGAAAGGAGTAACTCGAGCTCCACATATGTCAGCAGGGAGCCTAAAGAAAAAATAAGTTATAGAAAACAAATTACTACAAATATGGATATCACTTAAACTTTTAAACAGAGGTATCATCATCAGTATTTAAATCCCAACGCTAACAAGTTAATGTTTTTAGGCTTCTTGGCCTCCTTTAATACAGGTACATACAGTATAATGTGGGCCACAGGAAAGGCCTGCTGTGCATTAGATACACCCAATCAGAGGCAGCATTCTCCTTTGAAGCATAAAAGTGTTTGATAAGACAGCCACACTTGGATGCACACACTTTTTCCTTATGCTTTAAGACATTTTAATATAGCTATCATGGGAATTATGTCTCATTTGTTTTTTGACCAGTATGTGAGCTTTACTCCGACATGCTTATAAAACTGGTAAATTGCAGCTTCGACTAAACAATTCAAACACGCAGTACTTGCATCTTCGCCTAAATGCTTCAGTGAGTTTTACAACCTGTCCTGTTGTCTTCACTACTCAACTATGAAGTTGCTCAGATTTATTTGTTGATGTCTGCTGAGTACAACTATCACTCAGCCATAATAGTTGATGACAGCTGTTGCTTCAACAGAGTTTATAAATATACAATGTTTGCATTTTATTTCATTTAAATTATTAATAATTAGGCTCGTATATTCAGCTAGTTTGTTTGCAAACAGACATTCAGTATAAAATGCCATCCTGCATTACGTAATGTAGACATGGCAATGTTTAAGTGCTAAAGAGGAACAGAGAACAGACTACAGTACTAACTGAACTGCTACATGTGGGAAAGGTTGATATGTTTGGCACTAAACAGTTGGCAACAAGGTATAAAGCCACTAGCCATGAAATTTGTGGTGACCACATGTTTTCCCTTATCCCTAAAGTGGAACAACTGTTTTCACTGCAGCTTGAAATCAGCCTTCCATAAACATTGACCTTAAGCCTGAAAAATCAATTGACTGTCTCAAGTCCTCCAGTTGACTTCCCAGGCCTGTATTGAAAAATCCTAAAATTGATTTATTTCTAAAAATTTTACCTTGAGCTTAGACAGGTTAATGATAAACAAGTAATTCTTCCATTAGTGCAATTACTATGAATAGATCAAAATCGGTGGTGCTTTAAAATGTTATTTTAAAGATAATCAGTTTGGAGTTTAAAATTAAATATCAAAGGATTTGCTTTATTCATTTTTGGTGGAATTTCTTTCATACGCTATCTGTTTTCATGGCTCCAGACAGGGAGAGACGTGAGGTAGGGAACAGCTTTCTTGAGGTCTTTCAGTTTACCTGCAGTAAATATTTGAAATAATAGTTATACTTATATATAAAGTAAGGCTACACACATGCCATGCAGGAGCTATGCAGTCACAAACACATCCTGGATGTAACTAGAGACAGTTTATTTGCTCCAGCAGTGACGGGTGCTGGCCAGTAGAAGCTTGCTAAGGCTTCAGTGAGAGGATTTAATGTCCCTTCCCCCCTCTTCTGCACTGTCCTTCCTTTATGCCGCTTTTGAATTTAATATTCCATGAAATAAGGCAGCCCATCAGCCTATTGTAATCACGTCAGGTTAATAGAAGAAGTAAAATTACTCTTACTTACTTCTCTCTCTCTCTCTTTGACACTTTCTCAACCATACCCTTTTTCCTTAATCATGAGCATATTTGAAGCCAAGCTGTGGCATAGTATTTTTCCCTTCTTGAAATTCTTTTTTCTTCCTCCCCAAGTGTTCTGATTATTATTAGGATTCATCCTGAAAGGCCGATGCAGATCTTTTTGAGAGTGAGAAGACTGATTTTCCAGTCCTAATAGGATGCTCATTTCTGTGGGAAATAAATCTGGACCCTCAATTCTTTCTTTGATTGTTTTTTTTTTTTTACACCAGTATGTTCTCTTTTCATTTAATACTGTTGTTTTTCACCTGTAGCTTGCTAACACACACACACACACACACACACACACACACACACACACACACACACACACACACAAACACTCAAACAAACATGGCCACCGGCGTGGGTGTCAGTCTGTCAGGGCTCTAGATGTCATGTAATAGTGTGTATCACCTGCAGCATTCCTTCAGTGTAAAAGCATTCTCCTGCAGCACCGAGGCCCGCTGTTTCAAGGTGATGTGGCGATGCCATACATGTGACACCCACACATTGCTCCCTGTGGATCACTCTTCATTACTCCCATCTCACCTTCATCAAGGCCTGGTCTGCTGCCATTATGACACTTGAGGAGAGAAGGAGGAAAGGGAAAAGAAGGAGAACAGTCACACTCAAGGCAGAACAAGCCCGACAGGCTGGGGACAAAGATAGTTTCTAGGCTGCCAGCTCCCTAAGTCGGATTTCTCATCTTTTTATAACCCACCTTTTCATAGTAAAGGCTGCAATTCAGAGTTTGCTGATCTAAGTCATCCATCGTTATTCAGATAGGTCAAGAAGATCCATGGTGGAAGCTAGTCATATTCAGACTCAAGCTTTGGGGCTGCTTAATTTTGGTTTTGTGTGAGGTCTCAAAACTGTGGAAATGAGCTGCAGCGTTCAAATTCCTACCAGAAATGTCTAAGGAAATGTTTTGTTGTCTGTTTTGTAAGACCTTTATGAAAAAGCAATTGCCTTCAGTTATAGGAAACTGGTTTTAGCCAGTGTCCTTTCATTTATTTATTTTCCCCCTATAGCTACTGTCATGATAAATCAACCAGACCACCTTAGATTATGACTTTAGGTCATGTAATTGGGTTGGATGTGTGTTTTGGCGTGTTTTGGCATTGCTTGTGAATAAAAAATAATTCAACTTTGATAAATTATAACAGCATCAAAAAGGGGTAAATTATTTGTCAAATTTCATAGCCCCTTGGACATTGGCTCTTAAAGGTGTAATGGGTTATATATTTTACTATTAAAAAAATATATACTGTATACTTTTAGATTTGCAGTAAAGCAGTTATCCTACAAAATATCCAACTCCTGAAACACACACTTTCAAAAGAACAAAATAATTTTGCCCCGCCCGCAGTGTGTCTCTCTCTCTCTCTCTCTCTCTCTCTCTCTCTCTCTCTCTAAATGACTTTTCACAGGAGAAGTGACTCTGTCATATTAAGAATAGAAAATTATACAGCAGGCAGAAGGGCTAAAAGAATTTGACAGGAGTGCAGGCATCATGCCTCCACCAAAACCTACATCTGGGTGTTAGAAATGAAATAAAGAGGAAATAAGAAACCATTGTTTCACCAAGAAAGGTGGGTTTTGGAAACCGTGTTTGGCTGCACCTGATGCTTTTCATTGACTTTAACCCAGCCAAAGCAAATGTTGACATTGAGTTCTGTGTTTGGCTAAGTGGAACTTGTGTCAGGTGTGTACAGACTGTTTTCTTGCCCATGTCTATTTGGTGCTGTGGTGATTCACCATGAACTTCACTGTGCAGAAGTGTGTCAGAAGCAATCAAGTGACACAGTGCAATTTTGGTGTCAAGCATCACCGGGATTAGCGCTTTCATCACACGGAGCAGTAGTGTCAATTTTATATGCTGTATATATTATTTTTTTGTTAATCTAAGTCGGCTCCTAACACAGCCTAGGTGTAGAGAGAAAAAAAAACAAGAGATGGGGTTGGATGGTGTATGCTGATATATAGCAAGGCCAAAGAGCAAAGCCCTGAAGCAGCAAATGCAGTGCTTCAAATAGAGATTGCCGGTGGCCTTTGGTGTGATCGGTGACCCAAGGTGAGGCACTTAGTGATTTATCTCTCACATATCCCCTCATCTCTCTTGCTCTGTGATAGGGCAGGGCAGGCTAAAACATGTATCACCTCTCTCGGAGCTCTGGCCCTGGCCTTGACTCTCTGGCTGGCCCAGGAACATAGCCTAGACTGGGCTGGAAAGCATAGCACACAGCCCATCCTCTGGCATTCAGGGTTAGCAACATACAGATCATGGGTCAGAGATGCAGGTCAAGCTGGCTGACCTGCCACCGCGGCTGGAGTGTACCCGCTGGAACTCTGTTATTCTGTGATTTGATTGTTTTTGTTGTACTTCTTTTGAGCAACGGTGGGCCCTTTTTCTTCTTTCTTTGCCTTCTTTTTTTTTTTTTTACAAACACATACACTATGCTATGATTCTTTGCTCTCTCGCTTTCTCTCTCTCTCTCTCT
>NC_048407.1:19660227-19689829 GCF_013103735.1 Etheostoma cragini | reverse complement strand
GTGTGTGTGTGTGTGTGTGTGTGTGTGTGTGTGTGTGTGTGTGTGTGTGTGTGTGTGTCTGTAAAGCTTGACTACACTCTTAACATATTTCCCTGCATGGGACTGGGGCTGACATCTCCCATACCCTCCGATCCTTCAGGAGCAGATTTAGAGTGATTTTCAGTGCAATTATACCTGCCAGCTTTGACTGGTAGAGTTGCCCTCTTCTCGGCTCATGTCTTCATGCTGGAGAGCATTCCCAGTAATGCTGAGGCCGCTGGTGTTGGGGCCCAGGGCCAACAGCCAAATAAACCACAGAAAGGGCATTCCCTATCTGGCTACAGTGGCCCAAAGCTAGGGTCTTGCATGGTGCCATTCACAGCCCGTAGAAGGTGCTTATTATGTCTTGCACTGGGTCAACATGGCGCCCTGTCCCTGCAAGCTGCGAGGGTGTGTGGCGGTGAGGGCGGGTTTGGTGGCATAATTGGAGTAGCCACAATAGGTGATTAGTGACTCTTCCTCTCTAAGTAGCCTCGACTTATGTGCCATGAACTGGTAAATGTAATTTTTGAAGCTAAATTGTTAAATAACATCAAATGGATGGTCTTTGACAGTCCATTATCTTTCTGTAATTGATATTTTGAAAAATAAATTTTTGTGAATATTACAAAGCTTATGATCAGTTTAATCATATATTATATTTGTGCAATCACGCCATATGCTGTGTATGCATGTTTATGTGTGTGTGCTGTGCATGGGTACATGTGTGTCACTTCCCTGACCCAGACTCCTTTGACCTTTGTCTGTTTCCATGTCTGGGGCCAGACTGCAGTGTCTTCAGCATCATATATCAGATTAGCCATAAAAACCTGCCTCGGCCCCCCTCTGCTCCACACACTTGGATCTAATGAGTAATGCTCTCATCAGCTGCACAATGAAGCCACTTGCCACCTCCAGTGGAGTAGCCTGGGTAATAAAGACCAGAGGGGTGTTGAGGACAATTTGATCCCTTACAAGAAGTATATTACCACTTCATCTGCCGTGTCCATGCGCCATCCATTTTACCTGTATCCAGGTAGATGGTAAATGCACAGGCTCATTTTCCAGATGGTAAGAGCTTCTTTACAGAGACTTGGAACACTCGCTAATTTCACAAATATTTCACAGTGTTTCAGGAGATTAGCTGAAAAGACTAGCTGAAAAGACTTTGCCTGGCTGCGTAAAGAAGCTTTCTTCACTGTCATCAGGGAGAAAATGAGACGAGGCCAAGGCAAGTCAGGGACAGGCATATTAGACAAAGGTGTTGTATTGGTGAGTGAGCTAATGCGAGTCTGGGCAGGGAAAGCACTGTTTCAAACACCTTAGTCAATGAAGTTGAACACGTCTGATGCAGGGTGAAAAAGCTAGGGGCCCAAGGGTCACACTCAACACTATACACAGAGAGTAATATGTGTTTACTCTCTATAATGCATGTTTGTCATTTCATAAACCTTGATGATTTTGATAACAGTAGTTCTTCTACTATCACTCGTACCTCATGTTCCATTAGAATTAGTTTGCTGTTGTGCACAAAATCTGCCTTATGGATGATTAAAAACACATGGGCCGGGATTGTACAATATTACTATTAAGTATAATTATATATATTTATACCTGATTCTTTCTAATTTTATGTATCTAAGATTAACCAGTGCTAGTAATAAGAGATGTTAGTAGTCTTGTATTCAAGAAATGCACCAATGTCTTAGTTGTGTTTGCTGCGTTTGTGTTCTGACATTGGGGTTTGAGATGTTGACAACGAGAGAGGGACCCCCCCCCCCCCCCCCCCCCCCCCCCATACACACACACACACACACACACACAAAAAAACAAACATAATGTGTTACTTATGGGTGCCCCTCTGGTCAGAGCACTGCATGTTGCTGACTCTCAAAAAGCGCCCACACCCAGATAAATAATAGAGTCAAAGAGGCTTTCTCTTGTCGCTCCACGCCATCAACTCCAAACACCAAAGTTGACGACTCAGCTGTAAGGTGTCCATTATCTGCTGTGGACACAGGAGTAGAGCAGCCCTCGTCCAATGGGGGCCACACATGTTAAAACGTCCCCCAGGCCCCTCTGACAGCTCACTTCTTCCTGTGCCCTTTACAATCACAGACAAAGCAAGGCGAAGCCAGCAAGCACCCGTACAGTATATATTAATATCGTCTCTGCTCAATATCATGTTTATCTGTCAAGGTTGTGATTAGAATGAACTGTTAACTCTGACACACACCCACAGACCCCAACACAGCCCGACACACACACCTCTTTCATTCTCCTTTAGCAGAGTGGTTGATTCCCCTGCTCTCTGTCACTATTTATCCTAATATCTTTGGGCGTTATAGCAGTAGCTCATAATGACTTCTGATAAATTAAAGGTTGTATTCGGCTGCCAAGGCTGTCCTTGATCAGGATGCCAATTACAGAGGGTCATTTTCTACTCTCCCATTTTCTTCCATATGTTCTTAACAAAAGGAGGTTTCTGCAGAGTGGATCAAGTTGACACATTATTTTTTTAAATCTTCTTTCCCCAATAATACTTCAATGTTATGATGGCACTTTCTGCATTTTTTAAAATCCCTTTCCCATGTTGTGTTCCTTCTTTAGGGGCAAAGTACAATTCTGCTATTTTGACCCAATTGAAGATGTCACCCAAGAATCTGTAATAGTAATAGTAAACAGTTTTGACGCTCCTTATTAGAAAAGACAGATGAGGTCTCGGTCCATCTTTATTTGTATAGATGTAGTCAGACAAGAAGGCCTCTCCCTAACTAACACAAGTCTAAAAGTAAGTAAATAAAACTAACATGCTCAGAGGCAGGTGAAGGGAGGGGAACCTCTGCTTTTTTCATAAACAATATATGAAGTGCTTTTTGTAAGTCAAATCCTTAAAGATTTACTGCCGGCTCCGCTCTGTGCTTTTTAAAGAGCAAAGATGTCATACAACAGGAAATGGTGAGGAAGCCTAGGGTGGGGTTGGAAAACATGTTGATGGAGAATATTTAACTGGAAGATAAACAGTAGAATATTTAACTGGAAGACTACTGTCTTTAGTGGCCAACACGAATTCCAAAAGAATCTGCGTGATATCTCCTAAGTGAGAGTGACCGGTAATTAAGGTTCTCAGATTCTCACTGCATGTTATCGCTTTAGCATCTTCAGGGTAAAATGCATTTTGACTGCTGGTTGTGCAGTGACCTGTGCACATCAAGCTTTTCTCTGCTTATTGGGTTGTCTTCTTTCCACACTAATGGCCATAGGGGGTCGAGTCCAGGCTTCACCTGACCACTGCTCACAAAGCTTGGTCTCTGGAACTGACAGGCGGAACGGAAATCACATTAACCCAACCCGAACAAAAACAAAAGCCTACATACTGTTGCACATACATTCTAAACAAACAACAGAATCTTACTGTTGCCCCCCCCCCCCCCCCCCCCCCCCCCCCCCCCCCCCCCCCCCCCCCCCCCCCGCCCTCATCAGCAGCAATGTGTCACTTTGGCTCATTGTTGTTTACTGGTGTTTCGTGAAGGCCGTCTGCCACCCACACCTTCTTCCAGAGGGAAGTCGACACGCACCTTGCAAGGACACTACTGGGCTGATTATGTAAAACACTTTGTGGTGATGGCAGGGCCTGACCTCTTTAAACAGCAAATAACAATGTTGTGATAATTCACAGGATTGGCTGCCAATAAGTGTATTATTTCTCTAATTCAGTTTTTTTTAAACAGGTCAAATTATCTGATGGCTGTTTTCTTGTCCGTTAAGAATCTAGGCCACTGCAGTCTGGCACATCCCGCCTTTTGGCCTAAAGGGAAGGAATGGAAGGTGAATTAAAGCTAAATTAGTTATCATAGCAGCCATCTACCGGCAATAGTTTTTTTCTTTTCTTGTAAAGATTGTGGTTGAGGTTTTTTAGGTGAGTCTCCCATCTTTCATCTGTGTGTGCAGCTCTGTGTCCAGAAGGCATCTAGACTCATTTCTTTTCTACCCTTTACATTGCACCTCATCATAAACGCCCCCCACCTTGACAGTGCTGTGGAGAATAAATCGACCAAATTTCAGCACTGATGCTCCCTTCCCATTCCCAGTCCTTGAGAAGGGAGGGCAGGAGGCCTGGCAGTTTGTTGTTTTTATTTAATGCGCTCCTACTTCCATGTCATATTTTCTGTCTTTAATTGATGCCCATGCCTGTGTTGTTGCCCAGTGCACCATTGAGAGGATGCTTTCTCCAAACAAGCCCTTATCTTGCTCTAATAGGCCTGGCACTCCTCTGAGGCCTTCAGCTGTGTCAAGCCACTGCTGCCTCGCTGCGCCTCCGGTTTGAACTGTTGCCGTGTTGCCCATTAGTTCTCTCTCCAGGCCTCACAATTCCCAGTGCTCATCCCTCTGCCACCCCACCCCCCACCCCCCCCCCAGCCCGCAGCCCCACAGCCTTCCCAGCCCTATCTTTCACCTCTGCCTGCTCGGCTCCCTGCTCCCCACTACCCAATGTTTCATCAGCTATAATATGAGCATGCTTTCACAGTAAACATTTCTCTTCTCATTTTTTCTTTGCAGTTCCTCTCCGCAGGTCTCGTCCTGTCTAGGTAATTTGTGTGTTTTGGAGGTACTTTAGGCCAGATGCCACCCATCACATCCTGCCCCCTACAGGGGACCTTCCTGATAAAGCCAGTGTGTCGGGTGCATGATTTCATTCTGCATTTAGATGACATGGGCCTTTTCTTTATATGATTTTTGTGTGTATAAAACGTGTGTGTGTGCTTATGTATTAAAGTGATTGCCACTGCTTGTGCACATTAGAGAGAAATGTAGACATCTAAAGTGTAAAGTGTATGGTGCTGGACTTGTAGGCCATCTTTGAATCAGAGCCTCAGCACACATTGATAAATTGGCAAAGCAGTTTGTTCTACCAAATTTAACAATGATATATCATTATCACAACTTTGGGAGAAATCTATAAAATCAATGGGCCTGCCGGTGGAGCAGGATTAGTATTACTAACACGCTGAGAGAGTGTTAAAGTGCCCGAGTATGGATCCCAGTTGTGGTTTGGATCAATGGCATTTGTGGACACTAAGCTCAATAACAAGCAATCCAAGAACTGGTTAGAAGAAGAAAGAAATAGATGTGAAAAGCAAATTTGCTGGTAGAGAAGCTAATATCCTGTGTGCGCCTGGCTGAACATGAGCTGTGTAGCTGCTGGCGGGTGGAGAGAGGAGTAGAGGGCAGAAGAGGAATAGATTCCACTGCTGAGATGATACAGATACAAATGTAGCTGTCATTATTGATATTTTTCCATCATTGATATTGGCATACAGGGATAAAGAATGTAAAATACATTGATCTCAAAGGGTGGGAAAATGTATTGAGTGACACAATATGATTTAGATATTGAGTGTTTTCATCGACACAACTGATGCTGAAGAGGTTTTTGAGAAAACTGTATACCGAATATCTTAGAGATTGTCTTTTTTATAGGAAGTGATTCTCCTTCCGATGAGAATAATCATGACGCCGCTGTTTGAACAGAGTTGAGTCAGATGTAAAGCTCTTGTTTGCATGGTTTTTGCATGGTAGAACAGCAAAAGGTGAGGTAAAGCCACCTGTAAAAGGATCTGTGGATATGTGGATCTGTAAAAGTCAAATTTTCTGTTAAGTGCCCAAGTCTTGAAAAGATGAGAGAAGTGTTGTTTTTAAATGATGGAGATTTCTGGCCACAAGGACGGTGTTATTTCATGGAGCAATGGCAGGCCCATTGAAAACCCACATTTGCCTCAACAGTGAACAAAAGAGAAACCAAATATCCAGTTAGTACTCACTTTACAGTATATATAATATATGTGTAGTATACAGTGGCCACCTGTACAAACTAATGCATTCTGATTCAACAGCCCTAACATAACATCTATCTTACTGAAGGTCAAAATGTTCTTTTTTTTGTAATATTGTTGGAACTGTGTATATTCAGTTATGTTTTATTACTCGTAGCTCAAGGTGGTGTTGTACTGGACTACATTACATTGAGAAGTGTTGCATACATGAGGGGGGCGGAACGTTTGAAACTACAGGGGCACTGCAAATTAAGAAAAGACATGCAGTCCAGTACAACACCAACCACCACTAACCATGACCTTAATGCTTAACTGTAAAAGACAATTAACACCTCTGTGACTGTGTCAACAAAAACCGAACATCACAAAAGTAGACTTTGTGGCAGCAGTTGCATTGCAATAGATTGTGCAAGTACAGTTTGGTGATTATTGTCAAAGATTTGTTAAACTTTACTTGAAGGTATCTACATAAGAGTGACATGACACTGGCATGAATGTGTCATAAACATTATAAACAAGTCATAAACGCTTCTTTTAGTTAAGTCTCATTTGGTTTTGTCATGACAAGTGATGGTTAGGGTTCATGTGTCATGACTGGGTCATGACAGTGTCATGCCACTCTTATGTAGACACCTTCAAGTACAGTGTTACCAAAGATTCTACTATTACAATTTAGATCACATTACATTGGGATTTTATTTTGGCAGCTTCTATTTTGAGAAAATGGAGACAAAAGAAAACGTACATCGTTCACAGACTTATACAATATACAGTATATAATATAAAATCAGAATGTTTCAAACTTGTTAAAATTTCTGTATAGCCAATTTGGAGTAACGCCTTAATTCAGAGGGGACAATTGCTTGGGTTGTTTATATTTTCTGTAATGATATTGAAGAAGTGTCTATCTTTTTGATATATCTCCTGTAGCCCTACTGTATCTGTACACCTATTGTAGTAGCCCCTGACTGAGAAACTGAAACAACATGTAGGGACTGTACTTTGACCAAGCTGACAAGAGACACATCAAGACATAAAGCATAAATTAATATGAACATCAGCTCTTGGCTCATGAAAGGGCAAAATATCTGTATACAGATTGCCATGAAAGCAATGTTCCTGTCACATTGTTTTTGGCAGTAAACCTCTGCTACATGTATTTACCTATACACGTGTGCTTGTGAAAACAATACCACACACAAACTATAGTACTTATTTGCCCGGAGAATCCGTTTTCTTCATCCGCCAATGCACTCTGAGAGATGGACAGAACATTTTCTTTTTGTCAGTGAATCTGATTGCTTATGTGCTGTTGCTCTGTGATTGTACATCTCCTAGTGGCCGGCTCTGGCTCCAGAAGTAACCGTTGTCAAGCAGGGGAAAGGTAGCAAGTGAACTGTGGTCAAACAACATCACTTCCCTAAGAACACAAGTGGGCCATCCATACAGAGGGCTGACGATAACAGCAAGACAACAACCACACTTATTGGTTTGGAGGAAAATACAAAGGAGAAGTGAGAGATTGAGTGGAAGGAGGGAGAAGAGAGATTGTTCTTCGAGGCACAAAATAATGCCAGGTACAGAAGAGAAGGGACAAGGTAAAAGGCAGATGAGCCGAGAGGAGGATGTGTGGAGAGAAAAAAAGAAATGACACATCCTGATAAGAGCCAGGACTACTTCTGATAGGGCCAGTTAGTTTTTGCTTCTGTTTTGACAGACATGAGAGATAGACGGAGAGAGATGCGAATAGGGCGTAAATAAACAGCCTAATGAGTTTGTGGCTCTTCTGAAGACTGTTTTTAAATGTAGCCCTTGGTTTTGTGTTAGAAAATCTTCTCTTTTAGAGATGTCAAAGAAGTTTCTGACAGAGCAGTTATCACAGCATGTCAAATTGCTCCAGCTCAAGAAATTATTTTGATTTTTTTTTTTCCTTCACAGAGTGCTGCGAAACAAAGCCCCCCCCCCCCCCACAGAGAGAAATTATAGGATGAGTGTGTGTGTGTGTGTGTGTGAGTGGGTGTTGAAGGTGTGTACGTCTGCGTGTGATGGACATGGGGGTGCAGTGGCAGTGTGGGGTTTGGGGGGCTTGCAAGCAATTTATCCCAAAATGCTGCAATTGTCCCCAAGATTGAGCAGCACAGAGCAGGAACGCTCATTTTCCAGTCTATTCATTATCTCCTCTGTATTTACTTATCTTTGTCTCACAAGGGGAAAAAAATTGTGTTAAAATGGGCCCTTTCATGTGGAGAGGGTTTTTTAACAGAGCTTTATGCTCCGACATGGTTGAGTTAACCTAAACTGTAGTTATGTTATGAAAGCAGTATGAATAGCAAATTAGTACTTTCTGCTTTTCAGTGGTAGTATAAACTGTATTAGATCGCTGATTTCTTCAAATTACATTTCCCTGTCTTATATAATGCCTGTTTTTGGATGAAATTTCCAGTTATGTGGTGTCAAATGAGCTCAAAACAATTACACAATTTTTCTGGTACAGAAATAATTAAATAGTGTTTTTACAACCTGTGCCATGATTTTATTTCTCTTTGAAAATAAATCCCCTCATAAATGATTCATTCTTGGTGAAAGATCATCTGACAAGGAATAATAAACCAATACTAGCCAAGTCGTGTTTACATTCAAATAAATGCAGTTCCTATTAAAAGATATTTTTTCGGTTTGCGACACAATAAAACATAGTTGTCAGTGGCCTTTACAGTGATTTACAGGTTTGTTTTTCTTGCATCTAAGAGTTTGACACAACATCACAGCCGTAGAGTCACAGGATTTTTTCTTCATGAGACTTTACTGTACAATACAAGAAGATACCATCTCTGTCTCTGATACTGAGGTGAGGAAACTGCTCATTGTTGTGCTGCTGCTGAAGTGTAAACGGCAGTGGATCGGTGGCAGTTACACAGCTTGAGCTTGAGAGCATCTTGCCAAATGATGTGATAGAAGCAAATCATTATTAACTTATTTGTACAGATTACAAAACCTTAATCAAAGCGTGATTTATATGAACATTACACAGATGCACAGCATTAGGAAAACGTATTTAAAGAGTACTAGCTTCTGCAGTGCAAACAAGAGTATAAATTAGAGAAGAAACTTTATATAGCAGTTTCAAGATTTAATTAAGGCATCTTGCTGTGAATCAATGACTAAACATCTTTTATTAAAATCTACAATCAGTTTGCCACTGTTTAAAGTCCAAACAGGGCAGCTTACGCTGTTTTAATTAAAAATAAACATTGGCCACAATGTGTGCACGAATACCGTAAATCTGAATAATTACAATTTTCATTGCTGCCATGCAATGACACCTCTCTACGGAAATAAACTCCAAATCACAGGATGTTATAGTGTGGTTAGAAGGCCTTGATAGAGTAACACTGTTGCATTGCAGATGCAGTAAAGTCTGTGATAGAAATAGTTTGAAGAAAAATCTTCTTAGAGCACCTCTGCAGCTCTCAGGTAGCTCTTCAAGAGGAAAAAGTCCTGTGAAGAATGTTCATACAATAAGGTTTTTCTTCTCCCTTCCAACTTAATTACGGATATTCCTCTGTTATAGGTGCCTGATTTGAGAGAGATAATTAGGTGGGATATTGAAGTAGGCCTCCAGGGGGCTCAGGTCTGGTGGATCAGGAGCGCGAAGATGAGGGGAAACACCATCTTTTTAAATTATTCTGGGGGGCCAGTGCTCCCAAGCAGCTTATGCAGCTAAGGCTCGGTAATTAAATTATAATTTAACCTGCTGAGGGTGGAGTGGCAGGACTGGACTAGGCTGGGGGTGGTATGGCACTGACAGGATTTACACTTAATGAAATAATAAAGCAACACCAGCACGGTAGCTGGCAGACACGCCGCCACTCGTCTCTCTGTTTATCCACTCTTCAGTGTTGGGGGAAGGTTCAAAGCTAACGCTCTCTCTTACCTTCTCCATTTGTTTTGCTTATGTTCTGTTGTTGAGTCAAGTTGCTATAGTGGGTGGCACTGCATTTCAGTCAATAGAGCCCTTTTATAGCTTAGTTTTTGTTAGTTTTTACTGTATATAGGTTTGTGTGTGTGTGTGTGTGGTTGTATGTGTTAAGTGTGGATTGTTGTCTTCTGACGTTCTGATGATCGGGATAAAAAAGATTGTGTAATGTATTAAGTTAAGATGTTACAGCATACCGCCATTTATATATCGTTGTTCATCTCAAACACCCCCATTAACATGTCTGTATATAGACACAGAAAAAAAAATCTGGTTTGTGGTCTTGGATGTATTATTCTATATTTATGCAACTGCATTTTGCTAAGGTGTTATGTTTGTTGTCGTGCATGATAATTCTCTGATTAATTTAAGTCTCTCAGTGGGGAACCTTGGAGTGCATGTAAGTAAAAACAAAGTACAGAGAACCCACCAAATCGCTGACTCTTAAACATACAAATTGCAGAAAACATTTACTCATGTTGTGAACAGCTTTGGTCCCAAATAAATTGATGACAGCTGGCTGGTATGTGCTAATCCTACTCATACAACACACGTTTTCTTTTATTTTACTAAGTGCCTATATCTACTGATACTTAAACAGTAAAGCTCGAGATTTCATGTACACTATATTTGATGTATATTTCAGTAAAGGTAATTCTCCAAGCATCCTAATTGCCACCATATTGAGATTATATACAGACATATAGATATACTCCCGTTAGTCAGTCAGCTTAATGTATTAATGTAAAGTACACCCTTAATCCATAGTATTTTACATGAAACATTAGACAAAGCCAAAAAGTGATTGAAACAAGGAGAAAGTGAGTGAGAGTGAAAAAGACAGATTAAAAAGGCGATGAGAGGAATATGGAATCCACCATATCTGTTTTGTGTCACTGCATCTTTTTCCTCTCCTTCTCTCTCCTTCCTGCGTCTCTGCAGCTGTTAAGATGGATGCCTCACAGTGGAGGGAAGAACCATGCAGTGTTCCTATAGCCCTGCATTGCCGCAAGCTCATTACAACCCTCCCCTCCAAAATCACTCCCTCCCTTGCCTGCCTCACTCTCACCATTCACCCGAACCTAAATCTGCCCCCACCCCAGCCTCAGCCCCGGATCCAGCCCCAGCCAGCATGACAGACAGACCCAGTTAACAGTCCCTGTAAGCGGCAAAAGAAAGCCGAGCAGAGAGGTAAAATGACTGGACCGCAAATGACAGGTGTAGTTAAAATAGTGAGGCGCAGAAAGGCTTGAGGACAGAGAGCCGGGGCGGCACTGTAATAAGCAGGATGAAGGAGCTCAAGCATTGCCTGAGTTTTCCTCTCTCTTCCACTAACATCCTTCCTCGGGCAAACAAAGGGAAAATAAGAGAAAGTTAACTTTTTACTTTAGACACTTCCTCTCTTCATTTACTTATTTTACTCATGTCAGTCCTGCACCGCTTCTTTTGAGGGCATTGATGAAGCATTATTGATATAATGCAGGATATTTCTGAATTGTAATAGTTTTAATAACGTGCTGTGTGACAGAGATTGAATACATGAGACTTGAATTGTAAATGGGCAAAGGGAGGCCAGTTGGTTTGGTCCCTTTCGGACTCATTTAGATGGACACAGGAGGGATTTGCCTCCACTGCTGATCCGCATCTATTGTCTATGCCTTTCATCCATTTTATGTGTTACCTTTATCATTTCCACCTTTCCATCAAATCCCACCCAGCACCATGTTTAAAATAATCAGTTACTTTGCAGCATTTTCTTGCTAGGCAGGGGGGGGGGGGCGGGGCAGTTGTTGGACCAGGAAAAGACATTTCCTATTCCTCATTTCAACCATCCTTATAACTAAAACTCACTTAAACTTACAGCTAGCAGCTCTGTGAGGCTAGTTGTATGCACAGTAGTGCTTTTAGCTAAATGCTCAACATCAGCATGCTAACATGATGATGTTAGGCAGATATAACGTCTACCAGGTTCACCATCTGAGTTCAGCGTGTTAGCATGCTAACATTTGCTGATTACTTCTTAACACAAAATACTTGTTGAAGCCAATGGGAATCTTATTATTATTGCATGTGTCAGGTCATAAACAACAAATCATAAGTTTGTGGCACAAAAGAAATTTAGGGACCATGATAATAAAATACCACCTGAGGGGAACATGAGGGGAGGGGTATGTGTGTACCAAATGTAATGGCAGTCCATCCAATAGTTGTAAAGACATGTCACCAACAACCTCTAATGTCAATCTCATGATTGAATTAGAGAAACATTTAAGGGATCACCAAAATGAGTAGGATTATTCTTTTAGGGAACATGGACGTTTGTAAAATTTCATGCCAATCCATTGACCCCAACTAACAGACAAACTGACATTGTCATCAATAAAGCCATGGTGCTTGCGTGACTTATACAAAATACACTCAACATAACATAACATAACAATAGATTAAAGCCAGCTAATACTCACTTACAGTATAATGTGTTAATTTGCTCACAAAAAGCCAACAAAGTAGTAATATGGTCATTACAGTTACCTGCACTTGAAGGATTTGGTACCTAACTGTATGTGGTATTTTCCCTCTAAGTCTGGCCTTTCTTTGATCAAATTCCCAATGCTGTATAAAATGATTGTGTTCACCTCCTCCTTGCCCTGCCTAACTCTGATTCCACTTCCTATCTGATTGGTATTAACAGGATTATCAATGCTGCTACCATAATTAGAAGCAACACACCGCAATTACTGATATAGATCAGGGAGATTAGACTACATTATGTGGAGCTTGCCTCCAGGCAATACATCTAATGCGATTTGATCACATGGGCTTTGTTGATAACTACACGTCAGTATTTATAAAGCACTCTGCCACTATTTCCACAAGACTTATAGTAGCTGATAATTGTTGGCTCTCAACCCGCCTTAAGCCTGACAGATTCTCTACAAAAGAGTAAATAAGTCCCCTATCATAGCCTGCAGCTGACTCCAAGTTGAGGGGATGCCAGAGTCTTTATTATAGTACAATATTTGGAGTTTTTGTTAATGCATTTCATCTTTATTGAGCTATATATTTAGAGGGGTGTGACAGAAGAGAGTGTTATTGTTTGACATCAACTCCCAATGTCACGTAACATCAGTCTGCTGAGCTATAGAATGCTCTTATATTCAAAAATATTATATAATATGCTTTAACATACTAGCCTGTGTTACATTAGTCTCCAGGCTGTAATAACCTGAATCATTGCAAAGCCCGCTGTTGAGGGAGCTTTCCATCTATGGGCTCAGTATCGCTGAAATGTACGGCGAGTAAAGGGTATGACCATCTGGTGGAACTAAATTTAGCAGGTCCCTGTGCCAAAGAGGAACATCTGTCTTTATCAGCGGTGGTTAACTCGGTACAGGAAACCCAGCACATGTAATTCATGCAATATTTAGATGAGAGGGTCAGAGTGCTCCCCTGGGGTACGAGGCAGTCTCTGTTGCGCAGACTGCATGATTGACCTGGGTCTGGTCTGTGGAGAAAGGTGCCAGCTCAGATCTCTTTAAAGGACCAGGCAGCACATGGGAATGTCATGCTTTAACTCTCCACTTCTGCTGATGTTGTGCTTCTGACTGAAAACCAATAACACAGCAAGAATGTATGTAGTGATGCCAAGATAAAAATCAGCTGTACTTTAGATATTGACATGCATTTGGTCCAGGGGTCGAAAATAACTAAGTACATTTGCTGACGTTCTGTAGTAGTGGTGAAGTAAATATTTTAGTCACTTGTACTTTACTTACGTGCATACGTTTCATGCTACTTCTTACTTCTACTCTCTATGTCTTAATGGGACATATTGTACTTTTATTTCCATTACACTTACTTATGGTTATTAAAATAAGACCAATTTATTTGAGTCGGTTTTATGGATCAGGCTACCCAACAACATGTGAAGCTTTTAACATTAGCTTCACATCCACCAGCTAGGAATGTTAAAATATTGCTTATGTGTTAATGCTTTAGGTGTGATAACTAGATACATTTGACAATGTAACATACTGCGGCCCTTCTGCATAAAGAGCACTTTTACTTTTGGTCCTTGAGTTTATTTGTTTCTCTTAATGCTTTTGCGTTTAAGCTAGATTTTAAATGGAGAACATATTTTGTCAGAGTCTGCCAATACCTGGTGAGGGCCTTGCAGTAGAGTAAAGCAGCTTGTGAGTGTGAACTACAACACAATTGAATAAATATGGACAAAAAGATAGGTTAATCTATTTCTCCTGAATGCACTAATGTACTGGTGGAACCTTAAATAGATTTCTATAGCTGTGTCACAAACTCTGAATTGTGGGTTTAATAGTTGATAATTATTTCAGTGCCGTGGAAACATAGAAGCTGTTTCATAGTCTGAGGGAACTGGGTGTGTTTGATGTAAAGGGTTTGGGTTTTGTTGAAACTGATTTCTCACTGCCTGTCTTCTGTCAGGAGGTCTGAATGAATAATATAACTCAAACATTACAGAAACACACACACGTACAACATATTTGAGGAAAAAAAGCATTTAAAAATCTTTTCCAGAGATTTAGTGTTTTTTAAGCTTTTTCTATTTTCCAGTAGCATGTGCAGCTGTTGTTGGGGAGTAAAAGAACTCTTTATTTATTTTTTTTTCTTCTATGGTTGCTCACACGCTACCTCCTCTGCCATATTAAACACTCAGTCAGTGTTCATTCAGTTTTTCTTGGCAAGGGACCTGTCTTTTCTTAGGGGTGTCACAATGTGGCGTTGCTTTTACAATGCTCAAATCAAAGCCCAACAGAAGCAGAAAGAAGGAAAGCTGAACAGATCTGAAGTCCTCCAATCCCCCACCCACACACATTCCCATGCTCAAACACACAAATAAACTTACACAAAAGCACACGCAAGTACTGAAACTGATTCAGCTGAGAAACACACATCATTAAGCTGCAATATGAGGGTCACCTGTCTCTTTAGCTGTCTACTCATCTCTCTGTCACACAGAAGAGATAGTACATACACACTAATAAGTGCATCTTTAGTTTGTATGTGGACAGATACTGGTGTTCCTAAATAGATAGTCTTTGAGTAACCCCTTGCGAAATCCTTTGATACAAGGTGTTTTATTAACTGAGTGGAGACCCGTCATATGGACTACATGCTACTCAGACATGACTAAGAACCAAAACCTTTGTCCTGACTCTTCCCTTTAGTGCACAGCCAGTATAAACATGTGGAAGCTCTACTCTAACAAGTTGTAAGCGCACAATATGGCTGCAGTCTTTTTTTGAAACTGTTCCAATAAGCTCCTACCCTGGAGAGAAAATCTCCATCTTATTAAACTAATGATCCACACACAGATGCAGTGATGATACTTGCATAATAACTTTAAACAAAAAGAACATTCTCATTCATAAGCCAGGCGGACCTTTTTTTTTTCTTCTTCTTTCCTGCTAAGTGATCTGCCATTGTGTGACAACAGCTCCATTCAAAATGGAACATTATTTAGAAACAAAGCCAATAACCTGTTAAGATATATGAAACTCAATTTGTGAAATGTTTGAGAAATTGCTGAAGGGTAGGTTGTAGATTACTGCGGTCTCTGGTGCCAGTGCTGAAGATTCAGAAATGGGTGGTAAATATTTCAAATAAGAATAATATCAGCATGAAACCATTTGCAGACATAAAGGACACACATATACACCAAAAGGGCATGAAATAAAAATATTGTCCTTCATGCTTAGCAGCTGATGTCTGATATTTCATCCTTATTTTATTAAAGATTTAGTTTACATCCCCAACAAATACAAATTAGCCAATTTCTCTGACACACACTCAGATCTAATGGGAAAGATATGAAGAGGAGAGGAGAAAGGGATGGAACAAGAAACCGAGATTGTGATAGTATATAATATTTCTGTATTTGAATTTAACACATTTAAAGAAAACAAAATGTGAATTTATCGGTGCAGAGGGGGGCAGTGTTACATTCTGTTGGATCTGACTATGTCAGAATAAAAGCATATGGGAATTCAGTACGCTCTTAAATTTCACAAAATAACTTCCTGTCATTATTATTGAGCAGCTGAGTATAAGCATGTCTTTAAGCATTGTTTGTCTCAATATAATGTGTCCCTGCTAGTATTAATACGGTACAGTCTGGTAGCCTAACCCACTTCCATCATCTTGTGTTTTTCCTGTAACTTTGTCGATCGACTTCTTTTGCCGTTGTTTTATCTTCCGCATTTACCACATTTAATTTCTCTGTCTCGTTCTGTCGTCGGCTCTTATGTCTCCACATCCTCAAAGTCAATCGATTACCTCTAGGGCTGAGGTTCTTGCTCTCATCTGACACTTTGCGTATCTATGCTTGGCTCTCTGACCTGGGCCAACCCCCTCCTCACCCTGTGGCTCCTTCGGAACTTTGATGGCAGCATCCATATCCATGTCACCAGTCTGACACTGTCGGTCCTGCATCAATAAACATTTGGGGAAGGCAGATTTTTCTGGGCTGAATAATTTATAGTGCATGATTAGAAACTCTATCCTGAGTGAAGGATCTGGTTGCTTGTATGTTTGTCTTGGATCTTTACAATAAAACATGACCCAGTCTGATTAGAAAGTCCAGTGTCACAGAGCTTTGTGTGTGTGTGTGTGTGTGTGTGTGTGTGTGTGTGTGTGTGTGTGTGTGTGTTCCAAAGTGGCCCTGGATGAGCAGACGTAATAAAGAAAAACTTTATTAAGACGTAACATTTTCATTAGGCCTTCCCTGTGTGTTCCTAACACACACAGAGAGAAAACTGTCTGTTGTTGGTGTGTTTAATACATTTTTGTTGTCACACTGTGCTCTGAGACATTGTAGCTGTAATTATAGTTAGGAATTGTCAACGGTGCAGTTATGTGCACAATTCAATTTATCACACACTGCCATCCTAAATATTGTTTGAAGATTGTGATAGTGATCCAAAAACTTTAAATACGTACAAGCATATCACATTTAATTGATAAAAGAACTTCATATCCACAGTTAGTAATACCTCGTTTAAATCGGTTCTGATTACTGCTACATGTGTACTTGAATCTTTTATAGATCAGTAGTCTATAATAAAAATAAAAACTAAGCTATTTATTTAAATTGTGCCTCCCTACCAATAATTTCTGGATTTTTTTCTTATGATTTAGACAGTCTGGTGCCTCAATAATTACCATCAACATCTAAGAGGATACACACCTTTGCCTTTCAAGTGTTGCATTCTTCCGATCCCAGCACCCCTATCAGTTTTACAAATTGCAGAGGAATATTCTGCATGTTCACAATCTAAAACATTTCAGTTGATGAAGGCAGATATGAGGCAAGCGTCTGGCAGGCATTGTTGTCCTTCTCTGAGGCCTTCTTCTCTTTGTGTTTCAGAGGGACAGTCGAGAGAGCGCTTCATAAACTTCTCATCACACAGTAGCGAGGAGTGTGTGTTTGGTGTGGGGAGGCGGGTGTTAGGTTCATTAGCGCAGTCAAAATGCCTGGAGGCATAAGCAAAGGAGGAGTGAGGGAAAGAGAGTAGGGAGGGAGGGGTTGGCTTGTATGGAAATTGACCAGTGTGCTGTAACTGTTCATCTGGTGTATGCCTTTGAAGTGAGCTGTTCAACACTGCAGCCGGCCTTGTTCTTGATAATTGCCTAAATGATCTCCGTGGAGCGCAGGGTTGTGTTACAACTGAACTAATCCAGGGGCAACCCGCTGATTTGACAGAGAGCTCTTCGCTATGTCAGTCCCCCCCCCCCCCCCCCCCCCCCCCCCCCCCCCCTCGCACAAACAACAGCCTATCTTCCATTCTGTTTCGTCTGTTTATTAGATGAACACAGCGGGGGGTGTCATGGTAGTGATGTGGGTTCTGGAGACGGGGGTGGGGGGTTCTGTTTGTTGTAGGGATGATGGCCTCTGTGCTCTCCAAGCTTAGCCACACGCTTAACCCATACTCCTTGACATCATACCCTTTGCTCGCCCCTATTGATATGTAAATGAGAAGCAGCCCCGTTTGCAAATGAGGGAGGAATAATTAGTCAGGAGCACTTAGCAACAACAACAATAACACACACGTTTGATCCAAGCTGAGCTGCTCTCTCTTTGTCATTTGAGCTGCTGCTGGCAATCAGACAAGCCCCCCCTCCGCCTTTCCCCTAGATTGCAGCAGCAGAGACACTGGTGGGTGGTGGGGCATCCACAACAAGTACAGTGTTTGGCCTTTTGGAGCTTCACCAGGGTTTAGGAAGGCAGTGGGGCATGGAGGCCAAGCAGAGCCCTAGGCCAAGAGCAGCGAGTACTGAGCACAGCCTGGGTTGGAGACCTCTCTGGTATGCAGGGAGGTCAGAGCAGAGAGCAAACCGGAGAGGAAGTAATGTGGATACCCTTAGACCTGAGCTTTACAGGTCCTGGAGGAAGAAAGAGCACCGTGACACACATGTCCATAAAAAAAAAGGCTAGGCTTAAGTGGAAAAATGGAAGTTCAGTACAATTTACAGTGAGGAAAGTGCTGTGTGTGTGTGTGTGTGTGTGTGTGTGTGTGTCAGAATGATGGGAGCAAAGGAGAACACAGGTAAGTAACAGAGACAAAGTTGATAAAAAACAAAATGGCTGATGGGATAAAAAAAAAAATGGCATCCATTTCGGGAATATGACTCCATCTTACCTTGACTGGGAAAAATAGATTATTATGTCCAATTTACATACAGCACCAGTGCTTCAAAGAGATGGGTGTCATGTTAGTGCTCCGGTGCCAGGCGTAATGAAGAGCCCCCCTCCCACTGTCCCAGGACAGGCCCAGTGGCAGGGTATCAGGTAGACTAAGGTCCCATATAAAAGCGGCCCCTATGAATTATAAATCATAGGCCACTGGAGCCACAGCCTGTGGGATACAGAGGGGGTAAGAGGGACTATATTCCCGGAACAAAGGACAGCAATGGGAGGGGGAAGGTGGCAAGGTGGTGGGTTAGTGTCAAAGGAAAAGTTAAAGAAGGACACTGAATCTGATGGTGTGTCATTGCTGTCGTTGTCTAACATAAGTAATATTTCTGCGGTAATGATATTACATTTTCAAACAATCAGAACTTGAAGGAGGACTTACAGTGTATGTGTACTTTTTCAAATATTCCCTTTTAATTTCTAACTGTAAAAATATTTCCCACAATTGTATTGTACCTCATGGAGAGGAAATAGGACGGGCTTAGATTTCTGAATATTTTCCACCATTTTGTGTATTGGCACACACACAAAAATAAGCAAGAGTGCACATGTTCTGCTTTATGCTTGTGTTCATGTGAAAAGATTTCTGAACCAGCTGGAGTTTTTTTGACCCCCCCAATGGTCAGTGGGTTGTAGGTCTGGTTCAGTCAGAGGTGATTGAATAGAAATATTGTTTTTTTCTCTCCTTTTTTTTAGGGAGTGGGGGGCATGCTGATGAAAGGTTGATTGATATGGTGTCAGGCGCTCTGTGATGGATTAAATTGTGTGTGCAGACGTGGCCCTGGCCAGTCATGGCTGTTGCTGCCTCCACTGCCAGCCACTGCTGCGGCAGCTTTAAGAAAATTTGATTTTCGCAGCTCAGAAACACACGGCAGCCCCTTTCTCTCCGCTGCCTGACTTCCATTTAGTTTGAGAGTGCACAAGTGATTCTTTATTGGATGAAATCTGCGCCGGATTGGATAAAGTGTTAGAGCGCTGAGCCATCTATCACTATCACCGCCCCAGCTCCAGTTTCATTTTAAAAGAAAAGAATGAAAGCAGAAAAAAACAGAAAAGAAGAAAAACAGACAGCCATAGGATGTTGGAGATTTGAAAATTAACTGTGGCAAGGGAAAAAAGATCTATCCTCCAACCACTAAGCCTGTTTCCTCTGTTGGAGAATACCAAGCTTTTCCCTGTAGAGATGCCTCCAAGACTAACTAGTCTCTGTAGCTCTCCTGTCTCTGCTTTCAGGATGTCTGCTGACCAGCTCAAGCAGCCTACACCTGTTCACAGCCTGCTACATATAGGTCTAGTTCCTCTCTCATAGTTGTTGCTTTTTCCTCCTTATGGTACATAACCCTTCACACAATTCTAACATCTTGTGATACCAGTACAAACATGGACACATGTTATATAGAGAATAATTTACCATGTGGCAGGCAGGATACATTTCCTAAAACTGGATGAAATGTTATGTTACTCAATGACAGGTAGAGTTAAGACTGTGTCTAGAGCAACATTATACTGGACTTAAAGTAGATTATATGAAACAAAAAGCAATGAAGGAGCTGGTTCTTTAAAGTTGCTCTTGCAGTGATAACAATTTGAGACGCTGACCTGATCCTGCTATATGGAAGACAAATCACTGTCATCATCCTGGCCTTACATGCTTTCTGATCACTTTTTTTCGTATCAGTTCTTTTAAAGCAACATTTTGGGATTAGTATTGGGATGTACAGCTTTGAAAACTGAGCACAAATACATGTCACACAGAGATATCATTTTGGATCCATCCTTTTTGCTCCATTTTGTCATACTTCTGTGCTCGTTGAGGAGACAGCAGTGTAACAATGCCCTTGACCCCACAGACCACCAACCCAGGCACCCCAACCTACATAAGTTAAGTCACACTCAGGCATGCATCTCTAGTCGATAGCCCAGCCCAACACGGCTCAGTCAAAACCTGGGAATTAGTTAGACTTGTTTGTTTGTGCACAACAGAGCATTTCTCTTCCATTCATTTTTAAACACTATACCTTATGTCCCACTGTCTGTCCATTAGTGCTCCGCTCTATAAAGCAAATGGCCACGAATTTACCTCAAGGCGATGCAGATGAGAGATCGGAAGGAAGGAAGAGAAAAGACGAGCTGGGGGAAAAAATGCGGCAAAAATTGTCTAACTCCTATGTATTTCATTTGGTCTTACATAATTCATTTTGAAATGCATCTTGGATGATGTAAATCTGTTCAGAGGCACTCAGTATTCTAAGCCTTTACCCTTAAATGTCTCTGTGGTTGAAGTGTCCCGAGGCAGTTTGGACCCACCAGTCCCCCCCCCCCCCCCACCCCCACCCCTATCCTTAATAAATCATTATGGAGCAGAGCCACACTTATCAAGCTGGTCAGAGACCTCTTAATGAGCGCAGGGACCACGGCTGCATAGCCCCAGAAATATTTTATTAAGAGCACATTTAAACACACACTACTCAAGATGTATGACCACATTGGCGAGCCCCCCGTATCACATCTGCATCATGAATATCAGGCCTTAAACCACAGACTCTCTGTGAGATACAAGCATTGTCTCTCCAGTCTGACTTGTCCAGTGGCCAACGCTGAGTGCCCTCTATGGAGCGCTTGGACTATTTCCTGGATCCCGATGGCTCCCACAGGGCCTTGTGACCTTTGCTCTTAAGCTCTGGTTATGATGGCCCTTCAGAAGGGATCATACTTGCAAGTCAGACTCAGGTCGTCTCCCTGAATAATCATCTTCAGCTTCTTTATGTCCATTGTGTGCTTTTTGGGTAAAATTGAATAGGCAAAATTATGAAAATCTACATGCTTCTTTGATGCAAACCAAGACACAATTCAGGATTTTGTCAAAGTATGAAAATGTTTCTTTCAAATGAAACTCTGAGCCCACCGATTTCATTATTCTTTTGAACTAAACATTATGCACATAGCTCCCTTTGTCCAGGTGGAATTAATTGACAAAGTCAGATAATGTACTTTTGGATTGAAATGAGCTACATGTTTAAATTGCTTATAAAAGAGAAACACTATGTTTGGAACAACCCTTTGCAATTAATTTTTTTATGACAGCTTTTTCAAATCAAACAGTGTTGTGATTGACTGAATTGTAGCTTGTGTCTGTGAAGTCACTACTACTGCACGTTAAAACAAAAAAAGAATGAATGTAATTTAAACTATTAGGTAAGACATTTTGAGGTACATGAGAAATAGAAAGAGATCATATCACAGGTTAAGGCCAGTCTCTCTGATACAGGCAGACTATCATTAAAGAAAGGCTGAGGCTCTCAGCCATGAATCTACCATTCCAAAATACCTGAGCTGGTATAATGGCAAGTACATTGTTAATGCATCATTTTTTTTTTTAAGAAGTTGGAAAATTACTTTGAGCAGTGAATGAGCAAGGAATCACTGACAGTAATATTAAAAGGTAAGAAGGTCTTTCTTTCACATTCCTTTCAAGTTTCCAACATCCACGACTGCACAAAACGGCGAGAAAAAACAAATTGCACTCAGTTTCATCTGAGCCTTTTTTTTTCTCCAGCTCAGAAACACCGAGCTGATTAAAGATGACTAAAATATAAACCAACCAAGCTACATACTTCTTCTCTTTCCTCCTCTCTTCAACTTTTTATTTTTAATGGAAAATCTGCCCCAAGCTCGTTTACTCAGGAACCGAGGAATATAAATGTTTTAGAATTTAACCAAAAAGGGAAAAGAAAGAAAAGAAAATTGAATGGGAGGAGGAAAGGATGGGTAATATGACAAATATTTTCTCTCAGCTGACTGGTGTTTGATGAAGATACAGACTTTTTCTCTCTGCTGGGCTCCAGCCAGGTAAATGTTGTATGATGTGGATAGGGCTCCGATAAGGCCAACATATGAGACACTGACCAGGGGGAGTAGGAACTGGCATTACCCGGGCAGAACATAGGGGAGGGGAACAGAGAAGGACCAAATCAGGAACAAGGTTAGAATGGCAGTAAAGGCCCTAAGGGAACCCAGGCAGACATCAACTCAGACTGCACACTGATTGTAGCATCTGAGGTCACAGGGTCAGTGAACGGGGCTGGACATGCACACTTAAAGCCTTGAGAACCATACAGTATGTTGGCTTTTATAGAAATTCATTTGAAACCAAATGTCACTAGCTTTGTTGCATTTCACAAGCATGATACTTTGTGTTATTTGTATTTTGTGATTGATAGTTTCCCACATGGAGGTAGTCTTTCATTCAGCACTGCTTTTCTGCACAAGAAAGATCTTGTATATTTGATTTTTTTTATGCACACATTTCTGTCTAGAATTCACAGTGAAATGTACAGTGGTTTGTAAAAGTATGAGAGAAAATGGACCGATGAGAGTGGACAAAAAGAGAGAGAGAGAGAGAGAGAGAGAGAGAGAGAGAGAGAGAGAGAGAGGTGGAAGAGGGCTTTGCTGCTCTGAGGTACAGCCCTCTGATCGCCTTTTAAGTTGTGGCCCAGCATGCTCAGTAGGATAGCCAGTCAAACCTGCAGCCCTCCAGGGTTCAAGCTCTGCTCAAAGGGTTCTCCTCTCTGAGGCTCCTCTGCGTAACCGCAAGGCCACAGCTCCTTTCAACCTCAGTGATCACACACACACACACACACACACACACACACACACACACACACACACACACTCCCCGACTAGGACTTGTGTATTGACATTTTGTCTGAGGAAGCGTTCTGTGATAGTGTTCCAGTATTGATCAGCTATCTGTGATGATAGATTTTGGGAAAGCAACCTGAATTCAATCTGGAAGGATGGTTAATACTGGATAGCTGGATAGGCTCAGCCTACGGTCTGCCAGTGGGGGTGAGGGCGTTGGGGTCCCAGGGTTCACCAATGTTGAGGGGCCCTCCTTCCCATCTGTAGTCCTGGTAGTCAAGTTTAGCCAGTGGGTGTATGGAGGACTGGAGATCAGGACGCCATGTCCATCTGGATCAATCTGCATACAGAGGCCAGCTGACTGACATAGCCCCTCCTGATTAGTGACAGGAGAAGATGGCTGAAGGGGACGGTTGATTTGGGAAATGTGATTTTTCTAAGCAGTAGAGAACTGAACTGCTAGCCTTTATATTTGCTTAATGCAATGCAAATTGATTTTCAACATCACCATCACTGCTTATATCTCACTGGTTCATGTTTATTTGACTTACAGTATGTATGTAATGGAAGGATGCGGGCAATAATTACTTTATTTAAAAAAGAAGAAGAAGAAATGACACTTAAATCAAATGACAGTGAACTTGTGAACTTAAGCACTTACAAAAAGTAAAAGTGTTTTTAAAAAGAACTTTTGAATATAATTTATTTTACAATTTTTGCTCTTAGGGTGGAGGCTTACAGTTTTGTTTGCAAGTAGATGTCCCGTGTGTGTGTGGGTGTGGGTGTGGGTGTGTTTAAGGCATTCATGAGATTAGTGTGAACATTGTCCTCCCTTAAGATGTAGAGGCCAGGCACGCTGTCGTTCATATGCATCTCTTTTATTGTCTATTGTGTGTAATCACAGTCCTTTCACTTCTCAGTGCCAGACTTTTGACCTTTTTATTTTGCTGTCCATTTTCAGCTGCCCTGCAACCTAACAGGCATTAGACTACTGAACAGATGTGCAGGGGGCAGCCACTGAATGCTAATGAGGGCTTCTCAAACACCAAATCCTTTCCATGGTCTGCATTACAGAATGAGAAAAAGTAGTGGAAGGCATGTTGAGTCCAGTTTAAGTGAAATGATTGATTTACATTTTTTTTTAGCTTAAACTCTATAAACTATGTGAGTCATAGGCTTTGTGTGTGTGTGTGTGTGTGTGTGTGTGTGTGTGTGTGTGTGTGTGTCCAGCATGCATGTGTGTTGTGGCCATTGGTGTGTGTGTGTGCGTGTGTGTCCCCAGGCTAGACAAAGCATGCTACTCCTTGGCTGTTCCCCCCTGTCACTGCAGAGGCCTTAGTGTGTGAATGTGAGTATGTGTGTGTGTGATCAATCTCACGTGGACCAGTCATGGTGTCAGGAAAGCAGTGGATCTGACTCCCTCTCTCTCTCTCTGTCTCTCTCTCTCTCTCTCTCTCTCTCTCCTCCTCTCTTCTCTCACCTCATCTCCCATTTCTCTTCCTTCTTTTTTGCTCCTCTCCATCCATCCTTTTCTTTGACTGTGGGACAGTAGGAGTGCCGGGTAAGGAGCGAGCCTATAGAGCGTCCATCTTTTTGGAGGATAATTAATGCATGCCGAGCTGGAGGGCTGATCCCGCCACCGGACTGCTCCAAACCAGGTACCTGTGCCTTCCTTTTCTGTGGAGATGCCCTGCTCTGTTTCCTTTTGCCAACTGATCTTTGCTGACTGATTGATTCACTGACCAGCACTTACTCATGCTTTCACTTTTTCACACTGTCTCTCCACCATCCTCTCGCTCTCTCTCTCTCTCTCTCTCTCTCTCTCATCCTCTCTCACACTCACACACACACACTTACTGTACACAAGGAAGTACTTGCCATTACTGAGTAACTTTTTTTTAATAGTGTTTGCTGGAGTGAGAATAGCTTAGTTTCTCTCTTGATCTACATTGTGTGGGTTTACAGGTTTACAGGTGTAGAGTTAGAGAGACATGTTTTATGCTCTGAGGTGGCAAATGTCATGTTTTTCAAGTTGAAGTGGGTTGTCTTTACTGCTCTGGGCTGTACTAGGTGCTTCTACACCTCTGATCGCCTCTGATCGACTTTCTCAAAGGTTACAGCTTTTCTCTTTTCTGTGATTTTGTGTATTTGATGTGTTATTCCTTGCTGAGATAAAAACCAAAATATGTGGCAAACTGTGATGATTCTGAAGCATATGAAACAGTTTGTGCTTTTTCAAATGTTGCTTTAACAAATAAAATCATATAAATAAGATAGGAGTAGAGATAGTAAAACAAATGAGAAGACATTCATTTATAATTTTTTAAAGGCAGTTATGGTTGTAAACTCACAATTTACCCCAAATTTACAACAAATAATAGTGCCAACTTTACTTATTAATAATACATTGTTATTATTAACATCATGGTGCATGAGGTAATATGGTGACAGACATGAATTGTTGATTTATTTATATATATAAATAAATCAAATCAAATTAAAATCATTTAACAGCCATTAATTATATTCAACTTAGTGAATGAATATAAAATGAATATCACATGGAAGCTTTTTAGACATTGACAGACTTGATCAACAACAGTCTTGTAGGCATGTAGGCATGCAGCTTCTTTACAGATTTGAGGGAAGAGGAAAAGGTGTTTCCTGTAAATGTCACTTTCATTTTTAGATGAAGAGATATTTTTTCCCAATGGGTCAGCAAAAGAATTCATGTTAGGTGCAGCACTGGAAGCACTGAGAGGGGGTTAATTTGGAGAGCATGTGACGGTCTTCCAGAAATCTCACCCCTTTTTCTGCTCAAGTACCCACCTGTCATCATGTTTGCTGTTGTATTGTAATATAACTTAAATGCGTTAGGATCCCATTTATTAGATGAGGCTAGGTGACCCATTTAGAAGTTGTTTTAAACTTAATTTACACGTACATACACACCAGTCCAAAAGGTTAATGGCTGACAAATTAACCCCTGCAGCATTATCTTACAAATGGCCTGCAGCATATGATAACCTATAATCAATATTACCAATTATGTGTCAGACAGAGGCTATTGGCTGTGACCTGTCTCTCATGAAGAGACTTTCTGAGGAAACAGGATCTCTTCCACTATGCAGATGCAGGATCTCTCCCGTTCTGATGTCATTACAGACACCTGGGACCACCTATCAGGCACTGACTGCATCCCTTCATCTGATCCTATTGCTTCATAACCTTCTACTCTTCTTCTTCAACATCTTTGTATCATATGCTCTTTCATCTTCATCCTCTTTATCCTTGTTACTCTCAGTGTCCTTTGTTTTAAGTCAATCTGGTCCGTTATTAATTTTAAATTTAAATAAGTGATTGAATGGTTTGGGGTGGGATCTTTTATTCTCACATATCTCACATGATATTGTGATCTTCTTTAAACAGATCAGTTTTTCAATTAAATTGTTATACCTTTAGATGTTATCCTTGATTTTCTTTTATTGTTGCAGGGATTTGTACAATTATTTTATTACAGAAAAATGATTTCAAATTTATGGTTGTTCGTAATAATTTTGTATACAGTACATGCATTGCTTTAAATTTAGAGAGCATTATATAATCACTTAGGTACCCGATAACTGCAGGCTTCCTTACCTAACATGGCATATGGCATTTTGTTTGATTTAGGCTGTTATTAAGCTAAACTACTTCTAAATTACAAATGTTTATCGCCACTGTAATGTTAAACTTGCACTTTTTTTTATTTAAAAGAATAATCATGTAAATAACAAAGCAGTTGTCTTATATAACAGCTTTAACAATTAAATGTAATTTATTCTTATGTTCTTAGTGCTAAAACAATTTATATGGCAAGTACAATTTCAACTGAGGCACATATTTGTCTATAATTATGAAATGTATGACAAGGCTCTTGTAGACAATGTGATTGAAAAGCAAATGGAATTCTAGGTTTCTGCTTTAAAGCTAAAATGTTAAGAGACACTTTTTATTTTTATAGGTGTTTGCTAAATCTCCAGTAATGGTGAATATTAACAGATCAGTTTCAACCGGAAATCATCAAATGTCTGCATGGCACCTTCAATACATCTCATAGTAGTCAAAGGCAAAAATCATCTTAACTAGATAATAATATTAACAATTTAAAAAAAAATCTAAAACAATAATAACATCAACATAGTAATAATAATATGAATTAAGGGGTTTTAATGATTTTATTTTGAACTGGAACTCCTTTGGAGAGGCATCCAGACAGCAGGCGCTGCAGGCCGTGTCCTCCCGGTCTGTTAATGGTCCCTGGCTGCAGAGACCTTGAACTTCAGCAGGGCTGACAGGGCAACAGGGGTTTCTTGCGCACGGGGGTGGGGTTGGAGGGGGGGGGGGGCAACTGAGAGCCATATGCCTCCATATAACTACTGTGACACCCAGTGCGGTGTAAGTGGTGCTCACTCGGCTCTTATGGCGACGACTTGTTCTCTGGTTCCTGAATATTAATATTAAGAATTGTTTCTATGTATACAAATAAAATTATTTCTATCTGTATACATTCAGTCTATTTTTTTTTTTACATAAATAAAGTAACAATAAAAATAGAACTAACTTTCTTGTGGTATTCATTAAAAAATCAATTAGTTAATATTTCCAGGAATGCATTTTTAGTTCTTTGCTGAAAAAGACCTGACATTTACATAACAGCCTGCAGATAGTTTCAGCTGTTGGGGCCTGTACAATATTCAGTCTAGAATAAGGTACAAGTGGGGTGTATAGTGTAAAAAGGGGGGTTACCCGGGATGGGTTTACATCCACCCTAACCCTCATCCTGACTCTTCCTGCTGTCCAGACCTGCTCCACATTCAGGCCTATCTTTGCCCTTCATGGATAGGATGGCACAGGGAGGAGGGGGGCTAGGAGCTTACTGTAACCAATATAAATAGAAACATGCAGGAAATTCATTATTTTTTTACCGTTGTTGGTGCTTTCATCGTCCATTTTTTTTTCTCTCCAAACACTGACTATTTTGTTTCACAAATGTTAATTGATTAATGATCAAACATTCTCGTGAGTAGATACATTTACATCCTGCATTGATGTTTCAGGTTTCTATTTTTGTTGCACATCAATTTTGTCCATGTAAGACTACAGGCCCTATTCTCTGTGCGATATGTCAGTTCTTGCAGTAACTATGATGTCATGTTTGAAATCTCTTTGGTCTTTGAATGACTGAAGGTATACTCTTGATAATGAGGACTAAATAAACATCATTATTTTTTGTATCAGGAAAAGAAAGGGAGTTGAGACTAAGCTAAGGGATAAATAAATGATGTTGAGAGAGTTGAAACTTCAAAACAAACTCAGGTGGATAAAATGTCTGATTGTGGCAGGTCCCAATATGATTTGTTTGCCCCCCCAAAAAAAGCATGCACAATAGTCAAATTAAGTCAGATTGCTTTAGCTTTATGATCCAGATTTGATGTTGCTTTTCAGAAAAAAAACACAAATATATATATATATATATCTCGAGGGTGACAGGATGGTTTGGTAAAGCGATGTGGAGCATAAACAGTAGGCGTATACCTTACATACTGAACTGGTGTAAAATATCTGTTTCATACAAAATAAAATGCTGCATTTCCGTTCATTTCAACTGTAATTCATTAGTATATTTTACATTAGTGCATCTTTTTTTGTATATACAAATGCTTTAGATTTGAGCTGTAGCCAATGGATTAGGCTGACAAAATAAAATGCAGGCCTACCGTGTTGCTGGCATGATTGGGCCTAATTGTTGTATTCATGCTAACAAGTGTCCTATTAGAATATAATGAATATTAAATAGACGGAATAAACTTGTCAGATTCAATTGGATCACTTGCCAAATTCCTCAACAGTTGGGCCGCAAGGCAATTAATACAAGCGATTACCCCGCGATGAAGCCTAATTAGCCCCGATTAGCTAAAAAGGGGGAGGGGGTGGTAATTGAAAGATCCTTCAGAACAGGAGGTTGTGTATTGTAGACGCTGGTCCTATAAGCGGCTCTCAGTGGTAAATACCATTCACATTCAAATGAGAGTGACAAAGTTTGGCACAAGAACAAGCACACGACCGCCTCCCGGTCTGCCTTAAAAAAAAGCGCTCCGCCTTTTTTTTTTTTACTTGACATGTGTTTAGAGGAGCGTTTGGTTAATTTTTGGAAGAGGATGGCACCGTGCCCGACTGCTTAAAAAATAAAAGCGACCCCGAACACGAGATAAATAGATAAACGAAATAATACCCTATGTTTTTTCCGCCTTTGTCTTTCATGTGACATTAAAATAGGCCCCTATCCTGATATAACGCCCATAAACACACACACACACACACACACACACACACACACACACACACACACACACACACACACAC
>NC_048407.1:19616663-19660127 GCF_013103735.1 Etheostoma cragini | reverse complement strand
CCCCCCCCCCCCCCCCTCTCTCCATGATGTAGTCCTCTTTGATGAGTGTAATATTAACACGATAAGGACATGTCAATGAAAAGCTCTCTGTACCTGACGGAGCAGAAGGCTCTGTGATGCTGGGTCTAATGTAATATTAATGCATGCAGGGCTTGTGTCTTATCGGGAAAGATCTTTTCAAAATTGTCCTCCACAGGGACCCACTTAGAGTGAAGCACACATAATAGAAATGATCACTCTTTTTTAGCCTGCATCTGAAATATATCACTTCACTTCATACAGTAATTGACAAGAATTTGAAAAGCCTAGTTCATAGACCTAGCATTCATTTTTTTTGGGAAGCATATTCTCTAGTTAATTTTCTAAGCTAAATTTCAGCTTCTATTAAACAGCAATTGATGAATAATAATAAAAAAAACGAAGCCTGTGTGACTTTCCCCACCAAAAATTATATTTACATTTAAAATTAATTGAATCCAAGTTTTACATTTTCATGTAGAATTTAGGTAGGTGTTTGGTCTAAACATGATATTTAACAATTAAAAAATGAGTTAAATCAAAAAAATTTTACAAGCAATGCCAAATGAATCAGCCACTGAAATAATTTTTACTTTTAAATTAGCCAGATCCTAAACAACAAGTTTAGGCTTTTACTTTTGTTGCTTTGAATAATTTTGAATTAATTAGAAAGGCCTATTTTTGAGTTAATTACAATTCACATATTTTTTATGTATGTATAATATCTTGAAGGACAAATAGCACAACAAGAATGTAATAATACATTTTATTTGTTAAGCACATTTAAAAACATAGTTACAAAGTGCTTCACAACTTCAAAATAAAAACAGAATTCAATGATATGACTATAAAATCAAAGCATATTAAAAAGATCATAAAAGTAATAAAATAAGTATACAATAATGAAACAATGGAACAATGTTTTATTAGACATGCACAGCAAGGAATTAATTAAAAGCACATTTAAAAAAAGGGAATTTTAGCACAAGGAAAATATATCTCCATATGGGCTAAAAATCCTAAATATTAAAGTAAAATTTTGACTTCTGATCAGTATCTGTTCAGGGCAGTTAAGATGTGTTTGAATGACTAATGTTGTCAGTTGGAGGTATTGATTGTGGGATTGCGAAGGTGTACGTAAAATGGAGCGTTGATGCGTCTGCTCTGGGTGGTGTCCTGTGAACAGAGAGGACCCGGGGATAATGAGGCATAATGCTGCCTGAGACTGGGCCTCCTGCCGTATAAATCCCAAATTATACCCCAAACCAAGTGAACATTCTCCTGGGAGCAACAAGGTCAAGTCCACGACCCCTGACCCCAGAGAGTCTGGGTCTGGCGAGGAGGTGAGGCAGGAGGCTGAGCATGGCTCCTGATGGCAGGGAAGTGCCTGGGATTTGGTTGATGTCTGTCTCTGCAGCCTGCTGTCCTCAACCCTGCTCCTCACTGCTTGATTTTAGCCAACACTCCATCTATTATTTAGCAGACTTATTAAAAGTTATTTCAGAGCCATCGGGTCCTGCCAGATGACCTGAGAAAAGGGGGCCTCCTGAGTGGCCAGACAGACTGGAAAATCCAAATGGACACAGTGGAACTGCTAAAACACACAGGCTCAAAACAAACAGAAAACACAGCCTGCATTATTAAGAGGTGCATTCACTATAGGAGAAATATAAGCTCTTCAATATTTCACAAGCACATTCTTAAATATAGATGAATGTTTAATTAAAGCCAACATTTGCAGTATACGTAACAGAAAACTAAATAAAAGCACATTTTAGTGAGGTACTAAAATAAATAATAAAAAATACTTACAAGCAAACATTTCACTTTCATCATACTATACAAAAATAATTGGTCATCATAAAACATTTTACTAAGATTTTACTTAAATAAAGCCAATATTATTTGAACAACGGTAATGCACAAAAATACAGTTTTAACCTGTAAAATGTTTATTGAATCAAATAAATGTGCAATTGTCAAAACATCTGTAAATATCTTTTATTATCTTGAGTTGGCCTATTTAAATACAACAATAAACTACAACATCTAAGAGATTTTATTTATTTTTAACTTCCCAACCAATAAATGCAGCACTCAATTCAAATGTATTGACTTATCTTTAGGAGACTGACTTAACCTATGTCTTGACACAGGTTGGTCTTGGTCTGTGCATAGTTTTGAATATTCATTTATTTGTTGAAGAAGCTTGACATAACCTTTTCCCCCTTTTAATGTGATGTGTGCACATGCACTTCCCAGCTGTGTCCAGAGAGGGCGGGGCTATTATGGGGGGTTCTGGGTGGGGGTGGTGTGGGTGGGGGGAGAGGGTGAACTACGTATAGTGCAGGAGCTGGCCGAGGCGGAAAGGTCAGGGGAGGCAGGAGACAGGCGGGCCGGCCGACTGCTGAAGCTTTGAACCTAACAGATGGTGAAGGTTAGGTGACGTCTCCTCGCCTGGCCTTTCCTCAGTAATTGAGGATAATTTGAGCACCAAAGAGAGCAGGCCTGTCCACTGTCAGGCCCAGAGAGGAGAGACGAGGTTAATATGAAAATGATTTTGCATTACGGCTGGCTTTGTGAGGCTGGCCGCAATCCTAATCCTGGCCTGAGGCAGAGGGAATGAAGAAGTGTCACCCTGGGTCCAGGCGCCACGCCATGCACATGAATACATCTCCAACCCATGGCCCTGTGCCCCCCATTAACCAGCACTCTGCCAGGGCCGATTACACACTCGCACTCAGGAGCCGGGCAGGCTTTGGGGGCATTTTAGGGAGGCTTGAGAGTGATCTGACATCACCCTTTATTCCATAAGAACAAAAGAGGTGCAGAAAGGCCATGTGATATCAACGTTTTTTTTTTCACCTCTCCCCTCAGCTACTGTAGCTCAGCACATCACTCCCTCTTTTCAACTAAACTTGGATCTGGATCACTTTTTGGAAGTTGTTAAAATCTTAAAAATATTATTGCTTTAAAAAACAACCTGGTGCAAATGATGTGAAATTCTACAGCCAGTTGGATCATTTATTTCTCCTTACGCTGTAGTACATCTTTGGAGAAACACTACATTTTAAACATAACTAGATTGACTGGCCTTCCCCATAGCACAAGCCTGTCAAGTTGCAACTGCGGGACAAAGAAAGTTGTCCAGAAAGTTGCCTCTTTGGCGTGTTGAAGTAATTTACTACTATTGATCTAATAGTCAAACTGGGCATGTTCACCTGTGGAGCCTTGGAGGAAGTGTCTTGGGAAATGGAGGTGCCCCAGGGACCCGCTCATTAGCTCAAGCAAGACACAATAGACAGATGTAATTTAAAATGTTAGCAGTGGCCTGGGCCCTCTTATAAGTCTGCAGTCCTACCGGAGCTTCCTGGATCTATTCTAACAGTAAATGTTTAAAAGCAAAAACCGTGGCTGTTTATGATTAATTTAAAATGAACTTTCCCAGTAGAATATGAGGTAAACATCACTGTTTACACAGGTAGATGAATTAAGATAAAACAAACTTAGAAGGTATGAACACGCATGCACACAAACACACACAAGTTGTACTTGCAAATATGTAACATTTTTAGGATAGTCAGGTTTTAAAAGTCTTAGCACAAGAAGATTGCAATTCAAGAGGGAATACAGTAAAATCTTTACTTAATGTTTTCCCAATTATAGATTCTTGATAAACAAATTTCTTGGTGTTCGTTCTGAGCCTCAGTGTTTTAATTGTTAAAATGTATGATATGTAGATGTTTCATACCCAATGAGACTAGTAAAACTGAAAGTTTTACCCATCAAACATATGCTTACTGTATCAATAGTCACCACATAAAATGTTACCAAGTAAATTCCCCTATGTGTACAGTTTTTTCATCCAATTCTTACTATCTTTTCTTATTCCTCTGCTTATATTCATTTACTCTTTAACTTCAATGTAATAAGTGCCCAATATTAATAGTGTGTGTGTGTGTGTGTGTGTGTGTGTGTGTGTGTGTGTGTGTGTGTGGTAGCTGCTTTTCTGTCTAACTGGGTGGCCCGTGGGCTCCCCCAGGTGTAGTCCAGATGAAAGGGTCTTTACCGGGGCGTCCCTGCTGCTGTGCCCTCTACTTGTCCGTCTTGTTCCCCAGGAGCGGCAAGCTTTAAACTAGCACCGCAGCCTGTGACCTTCTCCTCCAGCACGGTCTGTGTGAGCAGGAGAGGAACCCTCCCAGCCCTGGAGGATAGTGCTCGGCTAACTACAGTCCCCATCCCTCTCCACCTATTTTGTGGCCTTCCCCGCACATGGGAGCCACTATTGAACTTTTAGTAAGCTGAAATATATGTTAAAGTTCATGTACAGAATGGAGATTAATGATGATTTATTGGCCAAGCTCACACCACTTATTTTGTTAGAATAGAATCATTGTCAAAGATGAAGGAGTTTGGTTCAATAGGGCAAGCAAAGGGGCGCTCATCCTCTCCTCTCCCTTCATCTTTTTCTCTCTAGACATTCCACCCCCCTCTCCACGGCCTGTGCTTTATGGGGATTGGTCAGTTGTCAGGTCAGTTGTTTTCTCTGAGGAAGTAGGGTGAATGAAAATGGTATACTCCTTCCCTTAACAATGAGAGAAACAGCTGTTTAGTGCTTATAGGTCTTTTCCCCCCAATGTGGAACACAGAGCTGCATGGACACATACTAGTGGTATGGTTGATTTTTTTTTTTTCTTCTGTAATTTGTGGCGCAACTCATATTCCAGTAAATCACAGGAAAGAAAATTTTTCAGGCAGTTCAAATCTTATTTGTTTGCTCTCTCACTAGGGGTGTATTTCTTCAACCTTTTTTTCTTGCTGTAGTAAGAGATTTTATCTTGCATGTGTTTTCTATTCTACATGTGCAAGTTGGAGACCTTGGAAGAACGAGTGGCACAACAGGGCTTTCTGTGTTATTGTCCTCTGATTATTTCCCTTTTTTTTTGCTCCAATTGGAAAAATAACATCCATTGTTCCTTTGACCTACAAGATCATGGCAGAAAGGATGTCTTTGAAAAGTAAAACAAAAAATCCACTTTTAAATAAGATCAATTGTAAACAAACCCAGGGCAACCCTTTGAAAGGCCCCGCCAAGAGATTTACCTTGCCCTGTGGCAAATAATATTTCTTGAACTGGGTTTAAATTTCAAGTGTCTTGGGTTTATAAAAACCTGGAACAAAAGAATGCCAGTCTCTGAACAGCAAATATTATCTGCTGGTTGGGTAAGATGTCAAGATTGCCTTTCTGTTGTTTCAAATACAGGGCCAGATCTAGTGTCTGGCAAATCCCAGAATAAACCTCAGAATATATCCCTATTTACTTGAATTTAGAAGGAGCACTATAAAACCACATCTGCATGCGCAGTTTGACATAGACCTTATCACTTTGTGGAATTTTCAAGATACAGATTTTTTCAAAATGTCTTTAAAAATATCCTTTAAGAATGTAAAGCCCGTGTCTAGCTTCTTTTGCTTCTTAGAAAATGTGTTAATTTCTTGGTTTTTACAATATTGGCAACATTTTCCATTTTTCCTGCTTTGCGCAAATTGTTAAAACCTGAATAATTCTTTGGACTACATGTTTTTATTTTCAGAATATTATTGTGCATCATTACTATTTCATTTTTAAAAGTTTCCACATATGGAATGCACTATAATTTGATGACTTATTATAGAAAGAAAGAAAAAAAGAGATTGTGCTGGCTCCTCTGTAATAGCCATCTTTCAGGATGATAACTATAGCAATAGCTATTTACTGGTTCTTGGTAATAACAGTACTAGGAAACCAAGTAATGACTGTTCCCTTGATCAGTCTCATATCGAGCCATGATGAAAGCATATGGGAATTTGTTATAGGGGCCAGGTGTGACATCCATTACTCCTTAATATCCTGCAATCTTTCCACTCTTCTCTTTCCTTTGCCCCTAAAATCCACAACTCTGAGAACATAACACCCCACCTCAGCATGCACATTCCCGCCTCTTTATTTTATGTGCTGAGACACATTTTGTCTTTTGTTTATTGATGTTATTTAAAAAAAGAAAAAACACATCAGAGAGGAAGGGCCGGGTAATCATAAAAGAAAGCTGCTGCTGCAACGTTGAGTCACTTTGCTTTTAATTGGATGCAGCTTTTAAGTGAACTTCAGTGGCTGGATAGTGGGTGGAACAGTTATTGTCTGTTATTTGGTTTTCCTTTGTAGTGAGCCGTTGTCAGAGCCAAATAAACCCGGTGCAGCTCACCGACCGGGCAACCTTTCAGTGCAAACCATTGCACCCCAGCAAGAGAGCCATCTCTGTTATCTGATGTTCCACTCTACTTAAAACAGAGCGGGAGGGGGGGGGGGGGGGGGGGGGGGGGGGGTTGAGTATGGTGTGTAGAAAAAAAGAGAAAAGCCATGGCCCCGCTACCATCATTTTATTTTGATTTTTTCCCCCCCCATCCCATTCTGTAATCCCTCTGATGAAGTCTGGACAGGCGTAGGCATGCTCTCGCAGACAGCAATTTCACTGCACCATATGCGCCTCACACATCGGATAGAGAGGAGAGGGGTCTGTCGGGAGCACAGCCAGTAGACAGGAGAGAGGAAACGACATGGAATCCAGACTGGGCTGCAGTCGGGGCACATTGATATCCCGTAATGTCTTGTCTGCTGCATCCGTTTATTCTCCTTTAGCAACGTGCCCATCACGCATTTACTGTTACAAAAACGCACCGAATGAAATATGCCACAAAGAAATACACTCGACCTCTTCTGAAATATCACTTATGCAGGTAAACAAATGAGCCAGGTACTCACACAAAATGAGCCAGGTACCCACACAAAATGGTGGTAAGCTGTGCGCTGCTTGGCCCCTCCTTGCGCTGAGGATGTGGTGCCGACACCCTGATCATGTGATTAGAGAGGATGGAAAATAGCTGCGCGTCTAGTGTGGTTGCCTTAAGACTTCCCTGGTTTGTCCGTCCACCCAGAGGAGATGCCTTTAATATAGTGGAGACGAGCATTGGTGCAAAACAGAAGGACAAATAAAGGGATAACTCATTTTTATTGCAAAAATGCAATGCAGACATACATTACACATTTGATTTTGGGACTAAGCGTTTGAAGTATATGAATGCATGTGATGTCTTTTATAACTATAAACAACTAAAATCAACAGAATTTGCATAGTAATGCGCCTCTGAGTGGGAACTAGCCAGATATATTTTAGATGTGCATATATTAAGAACCCCGTCTTACAAAAAGCGATGCATGTTACTGTAAAGGGGACAGAAAGGGTACAGGGAATGGGTGGAGGCTAAAATAATTACATTTGGGTCAATAGACCTTGCCCAGTTACATGCAAGGGGAGATCCATAACCCTGCTTGTTTTTTCATCTGCTTGTAGTGGCAGCACACTCTTTGCTGACCAAGCAGGTCGCTCCTTAAATCTCACACTTGCTTCCTATATACATAATATATCCATCTCATATCCTCTAGACCTGTTTACTCCCCCGGTGAAATATGTGTAGACCTCAGGAGGGATGCACTGCATTTGTTCTTTTCTCAGAAAGGGAGAGAGAATGGAAAGGAGAGGATGTTGGGGGAGGCAGAAGGTTACACTTAGCGCTGATTGGGTAGTATGTAATTAAGGCTGCATTTGGCAACTTTCAATTTTAGGTGAGAATTGAAGGGGAAAATCTAGTGACTGTGTCTATTACTAAGCTCATCTGAGAGCTCAGGAGCATGTGTCAGTTCTCCGGAGCTCAGTCCTGTCTTCTAGATTACTCTAAAATGGTCTGGCTGGGCTCGCTGAAGGGCTGGCATCATTCGACGGAATTCAGCGTTTTTGTATGAAGAAAAGAGACCCCAATAATTTACTTATCTTTGATGAAAATGCTCTGATTAAATGACTTTTGTTTTGTTTCACTTGCAGAAACAAAAAAAATTAAGCTCAAAGGTTCCCAGCTGCCAAACAAACCACTGTTGTGAAACATTCTTCACAGTAACGCACATGTATCATTGCATCCATGCGGGGTTGGACAGTGGCTCCAGCGAATCGTTTTAACTGTATTTTAAAAGGCAATAATAAGGCCTGCTGAGTGATTGATGCTGTCAGCGTACAGCGTCTACCTATGCAACCCTGGCCCCAGCAGGTGTAGATCAGCAGCACATTAGACAGACAAGGGGAAATGTGGCACGCATGTGGCGATGTCTGTGAGAAGAGACATACATCAGCTGTCCATCCGCAGCAACGATGCAGTACGCACTGTAGCTCTGCCCAGGAGGATCTGGATAATGGTCTTCATCTGCTGCAGGGAAAACTGAGACATCCCTGGGTATTGATCCAACTATTGACATCATTTGACGGCTCCTTTCAAGCCTATTGTTATACTACCAAAGAAAGTGAGTGAAAGTGTGCAGAGGTGAACTCTCTGTCATCAGGATGGCGGGTTGAGTAACGTAGTTCATACATATTCAAAGGTTACTCTTGTTTTAAAAATCCCTGGACCTGAGCAGCTTGGACTCAGCCTCTTCTGAACCTTTCTGAACCAGGAAAGCCTGCAGCTCTATGAGGCTGATAAGTCCCTTTTTTCATCACCATCTTAAATTTCTTTCTATTTTAAATTTTTCAACAGAAGGGATTTTTTGAATTAAAAAAAATAATAATTTATATACATTTTTTAAAGTTATAACTTTATGGCAATTATAATGAAGTTTAGCAGTGGGGCAGGACAGTGAATTTGGACTCTAATTTCCTGCTGATGATAATACACATTTCATTGAGCCGAGAGGCGGTTTCGCTTGCACTGTGAGAGATTGTTGTGTCCAGTCAGCATTTGGGCTTTGGAGGCTGCCCTTGACTTTGAGCCGTTCCCAGGCTCATGAGGGGCTCCGAGGGGCTCCGAGGGGACAGCTTTGTGTGACGCACAGAGAGCAGATGTTCTTGTGCATTTGTTGTGGCCGGTTTGGGATGCTGTCTCTGTCCAGACTTGACCTCTGACCCTTTAGGTTGATTAGCATGCTTTTTCAACAGGGGTAAAAAAAAAACATCTCACATGCTCAATGAAAAGGAAAAAAAACATGTCTCGTTTTTATGTGTTTTCTCACATTGTCTCTCATTTCTTTCTTCCTTTCTTTTTTTCTAATTAACAGTAAACTAACATACTTGAGGAATAATAGAATAAATCACACCAATCATAAGTTTCAACAACTTCAACTTCAACAGCAGATTCTTGTTACAAGAGACTGTTTGTGTGCATTGCTCTTACAGTACTGCATGATTTTTTGGAGAACTCGTACATGCCATGAGGGAGTATACGCCATGGATCCGGCTGAACTGTGAATATATTACACTGGTCTTAAATAGTCAGGTCATGAATTTGCAGTGGCACCTCTGTCTCTCAAATGGGAATCCTCTCCTGTGCTTTTCCTTTCTCTCGCCATGTATGGTACAGCAATGAGATGTTGTGAAGCTGTTCCCCACTGACCACCTTCAGGCCCTGGGGCTTTCTTTGGGGAATGAGCTACTTGCTGACCACTTCAATAAAATTCAATCATAGGTATCATTTGCAATTCTTGTAACTATGTTCAGACTTTATAATGTGACAGGCTCTGTCAAAATCTAGATTATTGGAAAAGAAGTTAAACCAAAAATGTCCTCCCAATGGATCATTTGTGAAGGGGTCTAATACTGTTACCTAGAGGTGTGCTGAAAGGAGGGAAAGACTTTCGGAATATTGATTTCTGTTATATCAGGAAAGTTAACTTTCCTTGAGTTTATTAAACTAAATGCAGTGTGAACAAGGTACATGAGACTTTGTCAGTGTGGCTGACAGGATGATGTAGGTATCAATAAGGATGGAGTTTGATGCTTACAAATGAACAGCAACCTAAAAGAATAGTGGCAAAAATATCTTTTTGTGTATATTTGAGATATTTAGGCCTCCTTGTCAAAAATTCAGCTAAAAGTTATACAGTAATAATGCTCAATTATTATTATTAATATTATATTAGTATTATTATTATTATTATTATTATTAATATTATCGCTCTAAATTCCAAATCTAAAATAATTATTTATACACTGAAACATAACGCATACTTTATTAAATCTCAATTGCGCTGCAAAATACATTCCTTCCATTGTTCTACATTATTCTGACCAATTAAATAAAATAAACTGTAACAATCTTGCAAGCCTTATATGAGTCAGGTCTGCTCGCTTAAAGGATTAAATCCTGACCGATTCAATGTTAGACTTTTTAAGTTTTGATTGGCTAAAAAAGGACAAAGCTATGGCAGCTTTATATCTCCCCCCCCACCCCCCCAAAGACATGCTGTATGGACTTTAGTTGATTTGACCTCAGCCACATTGTTGACTCTACCAAGGTAATGGGGGGAAGCATCTTATTGTGTTGTCTGAGGTACAGTGATTACTGCTTTCCCTATGAAACTTTCTCCAGGATCAAAGTCTCTCTCATGCATTAATAAAGGGTGTTTTGTGAGCGTCTTATTAGCTGTAATGTGCCTGTCTGGTAATTCATGTCTGATGGCAGCAAGCGTCAGTTGTAGGCAGAAGAATGAAAGAGCACAGACAGTGTTGTATTTCAATATTGCTGCCTTTTATGGGTACTGGGGCTAAAATTATATCGATCTGAATTTGATAATGATTCTATTAGCTCTATTAAATTTGTATATATTCAAGGGCTCAGTTACACACCGAAACAGAAAAAGAGCCAAAGAAAACAAATTAGTGTGTAAGGGTGGATTGTGTTGCATGTAATCCAAGAGGGGACCATTGGTGGGGATCATCAGGAACTGTCAGTGAAGTTAGAAAGGAAAGAGCAAGAGGCTTTGTGCATGTCTGAGTGTGTAAATATCTGTTTCTAAATTGCTTCTTGCTGATTGTAGTTAATGAAGATTTAATCAATTATTTATGCTGTGTGCGTGCGTGCGCTGTCATGCTTATATTTTTATATATCCAACTACAGTATATTTTACAAATTAATCGTTACGATTTTTTAAACCATTTTTGTTTCATTCTCTGTCTTTATTTTAAATTTCAAAGGTTAACACACTTACCTGCACATTGAGTGGCACCACCCCTCCTCTAACACAGACGCTGGTCAGTTGACAGAGGCCACTAGTTACTTGTTATTAACACACTGAACAATTATTGGCCCCTCACTGACACTGGTCAACAGACCTGCCAATACTTGTCTCCTACTATAATGGCCAGACAGAGGTCATTATCAGAGATCTGGGCCCCAGTGGGGACCTGAGGGACTCCACTATTCACTGGCTCAACAAGCCTATAGCTGAGACAGGTCAGGTCAATGCACACCCCCACACACTCACCCCAACCGCTCTCTGTCTTCTGCCTCTCTCTGTGTCTGTCTCATCATCTTGTTTTTCTCTTTTCTCGCATAGTAACTTCTAAGAAAGAGTTTACTGGCACACCTTAATATTTTCTTAGTTTCTGGGATGTTTTCTATCAGCAGATTTACAGGCATGTAGGTTATCAACACTGAGCGCCTCCGAGCTTTGCCTGTGGCCCCTGCAGTTACATTTGATATGGAGGAATCACAACTCAGTCCTCACTGTTTTCATTTCAGTTGGCAGCATGAGACTGATAAATCTTTGGGAAAACACTAATTTAGACGGCATGCATACGGATCCGTACCTCGAAAGTAATAGGTATTGTTTATTTGGGGAATTAACATAAGACATTTTACACAGTCTAAGAAAAATATAATTCATGCATAATTGATTGGCGGCATGATTGCCTGAGTTTACTGTCATTTTTCTGTGGTGAGACAAAGTCTTTCCTCGGGCTGTTTAGCCTAATGGACTTTGGGGATATTTAATTTAGTGCTGTCCAGGAGCAGAAATGGAGCTCCAGAACTCTCTCTCTCTTTCATATAACATGTATGGCCACCACCACTTAAATGACTCTCATTTAGCTTGCAAACTAGTGGTCAGAGCCAGTCTAATTACCTGTCATTTTGATGAACTCTATCAACTTATTTAAATTTGTTGTGCCTCACATCCCAGTTTGTGGTGCAGGTGAGGAGATTGGTACTATTGGCATCCTTTCATGTCGTATTTGATGCGGTAGATTGAATATTTAGTTAGATGTGTGTTGCACCACTTTCCCTCGGTTTAAAACGTCTGACACAAGTGCCTTTTGTCGACATGGTTAGCGGAATAGAGATGACATAAAAGGCGTAATGTCCTGCAAAAAGTAAATTGCATTAGGAAATATACTGTACAGTTGTAAAAAGAACAAATCATTCTTTGGGCCAATGCACTTAAAAATGAAGAGTTTGAAAAGCATCAACAATGGGCTGGGAGCAAATGTGTGTATGTTTATCCTTTGGGAACTGAAATAAAGTGGGATTGTGAACTTATATCTGTTTACTTATGTACAGCCTTGAGAAATCTGATTAACACAAAGGTTATATTTACTATTATATTTTCAATGGTTTCTGCTAAACTGCTCCATTTCTAGTATTCTATTTATCTGTCTATTCACTCTACTCTTTATGTAAGAAAGGCTATTCATTTTTTGGCACTAATACAAAAATGCATCAACTGCTAAAGACAGCAACATATACTGTATATTTTTGGTTCTATGCAGAAGGGGTTGTTCCAACCTCTTGGCAATAATAAATGCTCACAGTGGGGCTGAAGTAGGTGATAGAGCGTGTCTTTTGGTTGATGCTGGCGATACGTGCTTTGGACTAGTTTGTATGTTGTGTGGTTTGAACACAATTTGAAAACTGAGTTTGAAAACTCAGGTGTTGGTTAGCTGGCCCTCTGTCATAAAGCTAGGTGGGATTAGAAAGATGGGCACCAGCTACAGTACAACAGTCCAACATGGTGCTGGCTGAAAAAAGTAAAAAGATGAAAGTTGCAGAGGACTTGAAACCTTGATCATTTTTCCCACCTAAGCACTTTTCAAGCAGCACTTCAGTCGAAGTATACAGCAGGCCTTATGATGGCTCAGAACGAGGACGGACAAATAGCCGTGTTCGGCAGCAGGCTTTTTCACAGCAGGGTGGACAGGGTGAACAGAAAGTGGCCAAGCCCCTGGTTGCCGCTTCATTATCCCTCTGTAACCATCCACATCAGCAGACACCTCCGCTCTAGCCTGCCGGGCCTGCCGCTGCACTGGCCACTCGCCCGAGACGAGAACGCAATGAACTCCAAAACATGCCGTTCATCTTCCAGATGCAGTGATTTACTGATTTAGCATGGGCTCTGTCCCCCAAGATCAACTGCACCCATACACCAGCATTTCCCACTCTGCTGAATAAACATTTATATTCTTTAACTTGATGTTCTGATATTATGAAAATAGAAATCAAGCCGTCAAAATGCATTTGGAACATTCTGTGCATAACCGACCGATGGAGAAAATAGAGAAAAATGACACTGGGGGAGTAAGTGAGGAAAAATGAATATATTTGACTGGACTGCGGTGCTCAGAGGGAATTTGAAATCATACTGGGGGGAGATGGGAGTGGGGGTTTCTCCTTTTCCTGCTGAGCTGTACCAAATAAGGGATGGGACACATTTATTTGTATTTTCCGTTTTCATCACCTTTCAAGAAAGAGAGTTTTTAGAAGCTCAATTTTACTTTTGTAATTTTCTCATTACTCAGACACAGCCACCTGTCTCTTTAGAAGAGCCCGTTCCATAGTCTCTTAAAGAATAAGCCAACATCTGCATACAAAATGGGGTGGGGAGAGGAAATAGAAGGTGTAAGCCAGGGAGACAAGAGATGAAGAAGGGGGGGAGAGAAAAATAATAATAACAAAAAAAACGTACCCGCAATAGAAGACAGAGGGGTGGGGATGTTACCAAATGAGAGAAGTGACCTTTTTCTCTCTGGCTTGCATCTAGCCTTCAGTAAGCAGCCATGTTTGAGAGGGAAGCCATTTTCTTGCCCGCTCATTTCTGTGTTTTATATTCAACTGCGTTGGGAGGCGCTGGTCTGGTCACTGTTCAACCCTGCAGTCATGTAAGGCATCAGTTGAAGGGTGTGTAATATCTCTGTCCACATGTGTGTGTGTGTGTGCGTGTGCGTGTGCGTGTGCGTGCTAGGACAGTTCGAGGAAGAGGCCGTGAAGGGAAGCCAGAGGTACCCAGGATTAGACAGAAAGACCTCTGGGTTGATGGCCAGAGCTCAAGTTCATCACTGCAGACAATAGAAAGCTCTTCAGAAAGCAATTGGGCTCTGTGATATTGGCCTCTGTGGCGTGGACTGCGCTATAAGACACTCCTCTCATCCACCGCCATCACAGCTGCACCTTAGCTCTTGTTTGTCTTCTCCCAGTCCAGTTCGTGTTCCCTCATGCTCAACCTGCTACTTTTAATTATTGCCTATAAGCCATGTGACCAAATGCGACGTTGACAGTGAGTGTGTGTGTGTGTGTGTGTGTGTGTGTATTTGTATATATAAATAAATGTGTGCTGTTTTTGAGAGTACGAAAGAAAGAGGCGCTGTTTATCCAGCCATACGGATGGGGGGTCAGATTGGGCTCCGAGTACAATCTGAGCGACATTGTGACTACCCTGCGCAAAACACACACACACACACACACACACACACACATACACACACACACACACACACACACACACACACACACACACACACCATCATTCCTCCTTCTCTTCCCTTCTCTCCTTCTCCCAACCCAATCTCCTCCCTCTTTACACCCCTTCACGAGGACATCTGCTCCCCCAGCGTAGCTGCCATTGTGATGCTCCACACTAACAGGGGTTTTAGCCACTGGTGGTGTGAAATTAAACAGCCACCTCGTCCCTTGATGATAAGTGGCGTCCTGTCTTCATGCTGCGGCTATCTCCTGTCACACAGCACAAGGTCATGCTTTCAAGGGTGAATTAGAGTTTACTACTGTTAAAAAAAACGAAGAGAGAGCATGAAGCAGAGATATTAAAAAAAAACGATCATGTTTTTTTTATCCTATTTTGATTTTGATTTTGTGCACTTTTTTGTATTGTTGACTGAACCTCCATCTGATACCAATGGACATGAATTTTACACTGCATCACCTCTGCCACACTGCACACGGTCCCTTTTTATGCCATGAAAGTGAACATCCGCGGGCTTGTCTCATAATGGAAAATAGAATATTCAGTGTATTTGATGCACAGGTGAATATTCAGTACATGATAATTGCATATTATTCAAAGACCCACAATCAGAGAGGCACACTTCAAAAAAGAAAGAGAGTCATAGAAGTAATGAAAAGGCTTTTTTCCTGGGCATATTATCTTTTTGAAATGAATAGTTAATATTTTAGTATTGCTATATATTTTTAATTCCCCCTTTGCATTTTTGCAAATATAATGTATCCTTCCACATTCATTTCACTGCACACCCTTGATGAGTACTTCAAATGTGAATTAAAGCACTCCATTTTAAGAGGAAAATGAGTAATAATTCAGAGATATTAATAATGCATAATAATGCTATTCAAGAAAATTGAAAGTTTAAAAACAGAGGAGAACAGAGGAGGAAACATTAAGTCTTGGATTGTTTTGTGGTGTTTTTGGTAATGGTCTGGAATAGACACAGAGTGGCAAACAGAACACAGGAGGACGTGTTTACTCATCATTGGTCAGATGGAGTGGTAAGGTCACAGCTGTGTGGAGAAGGCTACTTTAACAATCCCGTAGTTAGACCGGACCACTCATTAATATTTATTGTCTTCCTTGTTTATTTTTCAAGCACCTTTCTCTTGTGACTTGTAACATAGTGAAGCTGGCGGGGCACAAAGATGCTGCAGACAGATGGAGGTGTGTTGCAGTGCAATAGGCAATAGGTGGTGGTGAAAGAAGTGGAGGAGTGCTTGAGAGGTGGGGGGTGGGGGGTGGGGGGTGTTGGAGTTGGAGGTGACCCACTCTCTTTTCCTGTCTCATACGATATCACTTTCTCCTCCATTCACTTACTCTCTCTCAATTTAAGATAGTTAGGCAAAGGAAATGAAATTCCTTTTTTTGTACACAGGCTTTTAAAAATAATATTAGAAAGTCTCATGATTATGATAGTATTAAAATGATTGAGGTGGACTGTTAATGCCAATGGAGTAATTTTCCAGTTCGGCTTAAGCCCTAATAGCGGTGATAGAATGGCCTGGCTGGGCCCTGGGACATATCATTTCCTTTCCCAAGTACAGTAGATGGGCATCCTGTGGCTAAGGACCAAACTGTTAACGGACAGCTGAAGACTGAATTAGACATCTTTATAATAAAGTGTAGCACAGTGAGCGTCACATGGATTGTCATGGATTGTTAAAACAGTTAACTTTTTGGGGGATTTCAAATTCTGTGTTATCAGTTGCATTGCTATTTTTCTGAAGCTTTTGTGAGGGAGATTACATCTATTCGTGTGGTTTGACTGTGTTGTGGAGAAAATGAGAATTCCATATTTAGCATAGGCTAGCTGCTCTAATACTGAATGTTTTTTCCGGATAGTTGTGTTTCTGTTGTGTTGGTCTGTTTCTCCTGCTGCGAGAGAGAAGTAAGGCTGACAGTGCTGACAGAGTCTTGGAGGTCCACTCTGCAGTCATGATTCCTGCCTGGCTGGTTGCCCCCATGGGTGCACATTGTGGCAGCCTGTTGACCAGCATGGTAACTCCAGGTTACACAGTCACTTCCAGCCTCCCTCCCCTCTCTGTGTCTGTGAGTCCAGGCCACGCTCTGAACGATCACACTTGTTGTTTATGATACGATGTGTTTCAATGTTGAACCTTTTTTATATCATAGCAGCCACTTTAATAAAAAGATACAGAGTAAAGTATTGTATCTTGTTTTCAAGTTAGTTATGCATTATAATTTTAGCCTTTAACACATAGTAAAATGGGGTGAAATGAGTAAAGGATATTTTGGAAATTGTGTTTTTGTCACAGAGTTGCACTTCACTTAAGTATGTAAGGCCCACACCTTTGATGTGTTTAATGTAATTGTAGACTAATACTAATATACTGTATGCATTCCTAACATCTTATCGAAAGTAAAACTGACAAAGCTCTCCAAAAGGGTAGAGTTTGTACTAGGGATTTGTTTTAATCTTCTTAAACATCTAAACAAGTTTGTTAAAAGATAAAGGTAGGTTTTATCTCTCTTTAATACTTAAATATTTCAGTATGTTGTTTTGAATTGATCAACTTACTTACAAACATACACATAATTTAGATGGTTAATTATACACAAAGTAATCATTTAAATAACTGAATGGTTTAGAAATATGTAACGATTCAGATCGTCCTGATGTTACAGAATGTAAGAGCCTTGTAATTTACATAAAACATGTAATTAACAGGCTGGAGTGATTGATGACTTGTAATAGAATTAGATACCCTCATTACAAAAATTACTAAATTATCTTAGAAAGTGAATTAAGAGCAGAAATAAACCCATGCGGTCAAACTGGCTGACATTGTAAGTGTTTCACACACAAGTTTGTGTGTGTGTGTGTGTTTAATATTTCTTTTCTAAATGCAATTTACATGTAATGTAATTTATACTTAATAGATTACATTTTCTGATTATTTTTTAATAGTAGTAGAATAATGTTTTTAAAAGTTTTACAAGCTGTGTTTTTTCTTCTGAAATCTGTGTTCAATGTAAGGAATGTTCAATTCCTTACAGACACACTTACACAGACACACACACACACACACACACACACACACACACACACACACACACACACACATGCAGTGTATATAAATTTAAGCAATTGGGATGAAAAAGTAAGTGGCAGCATCCTGGATGATAAGGCAATCCCTGTCATTGAATAAATAAATAAATAAAAATCATATCTTAGATATCCTTTTCACCTCCCTTCAGACCCCCACTATCCCAAATCCTGACCCCTCTTCCACCCTTGCCACCCCCAATCACACACACATCGCAAATAACACCCCTTCCCCACTAATGTAGCCACGACTGGTGCTCCCTTCCCCCTCGTGTCCACCGGCGTATCAGGAAAAAAAATGAATGCCGCTTTGAAATAAATAATGCATTTTACTAATAGGCATTCAGGTTGAGTCAGTCTTTGGCCCCATCTCGTGCACATCCAGAAAGAAGAGAAATATAGAATCCAAGAAGGGAAAGCTTCACTCCTGAACTGAAAGCAGTGACGGCTTGGTAATAGGCTAAAACAACGAGCATGAGAGCGGAAGAGTGAGAGAGAGAGAGAGAGTGAGACAGAGAATGAGAGAGAGAGAGAGAGAGGGAACAGAGGAAGAAGAGGTGGGTACAAGAGAGAGGTAGAGAGTGGCAAGCATATTATAACTCATCCATGTGGATCACCCTAGTAGATTGGGAGCAATCCCTTGTTGAAATTGTCTTCTAAACACTTAGAGAGAAGGAGACAGAACGGAGCAGCCAGCCCATCTCACTGTGCCTGTGTGTGTAATCTCACACTGCCCGCTATCCCAGCCAAGGTAGAGAGACCTCTGACAGACCGCTTGCATGTGTGTGTATTTCACTTTGCTTGTGTGTGTTTACGCGTGTGTGTTTGTGTCGATCCAGCCAGTTAGTGAGTGTGTGCATGTGTGTGTGAGGGAGAGAGAGAGAGAGAGAGGAGAGGAGAGGAGAGGTGTGTGTGTGTGTTTGGAAAGGAAGAGGGGGTATTATGCACCCTGGATGTTGCCTCATGCTTTAAACAGCTGCCTACAAGCCCAGGTAGTGCGCGCCGGCTTCTAAATAAGCAGCACATTCACCGTCCCCCTCAGGACAAGAGGCTAGGCTGCAGAGTGTGAAATCAGACTAATACAGTGGCGTAGGGCTGAGCAGGAGCAGGAAGCCGCTCCTGCATGACTTTCTTAGACTAGAGGTTTAGAGGACAAGAACCAGAAGAGGGGCTTGGACATGAGAGAGAAAGGGGAGGAAAAAAAAAGACAGTAAGGTCAGTAAATCCTTTTTTAATGTCTGCTCTGTGGATTCTTTCTTTCAGTCTACAGTACTTTGAGTGCAGTTAGTATGGAGCTGGAACTGAGGCTGGCACTGCTGTGTTTTGCTGGAGAAAGTATTGATTCTTTGTAAGTTTGTGGGAAGTGTGCTCTTTCTGATCCTGCCAGGTGAGAGCAGATGGAACCACTGGATGTGGGGGGGGGGGGGGGCTGGGTTAGAACGGCCCAACTTTATTTTGTGTGTGTGTGTGTGTGTGTGTGTGTGTGTGTGCGAGTGTGTGTGCGTGCGTGTGCGTGCGTGTGAGTGTGTGTGTGTAAGTGAGAGAGAGTGTGTGTAACGGTTTATAGTGTTTACATAACTTTATGCACAGGTGTATAGATTGTGCCTACAGCGTATTTAAAAAAAGAAATTTGTTTTTTGGGGAATTTGTACAGCTATGGTCCAGTCGTCAGTGCATACAATTGCAAAAACAACAACACACATACACACACGATTGTGTCCACTGTTTCACTACAGAAGGTTTTACTTGCTATTATGTTACACTTTTGGGAAGTTATTCAAAAAAAGTTGATGTTCTTATGGTGTGCCAACATCCAATAGGGTAAAAGTTTTATTAACAAAAATGGTTTAATATTTAATAATGTATATTTTGTTTATAGGAATCTAGCAAAGGATGATTTTTAGCTAAAGGAAGTTTTTGAGCAGGTGCAAAATAGTGTGTGTAGGTATGGGCATGTACATGTGTTTAGCCACACGCAAGCACGGGAAAAGTGGAAAAGCCAGGACTACCAAATTGTCAGCAATACTAAAGACATCAACACAAAAATTTCAGCCATCCATCACAGCTGTCGGCTTGTTTCAGTGGCGACAGTGATTTATTCTAGGGCTGAAATCTATTTGGTCTCTCTCTCTCTCTTTCTTTCTCTTTCTCTCTTTCTCTCTCTCTCTCTCTCTCTCTCTCTCTCTCTCTCTCTCTCTCTCACTCACTCACTCACTCACTCACTCCCTCTCACTCTCACACACACACACACACACACACACACACACACACACACACTAACTAATTCACTTACAAGCACACATAAACCCAAATTCCATGCACATTGTTAATAACGGTTGATTATTTTCAGTTTTCACTTGCAATTATTTGGAATTGACAAGTGTTGATTGGAGAACTATCTGTCTACTTACTCTGTTGACACGGCTGTGGGGCAGGTGTTGGCTGGTGAGTCTGCACTCCAAGATTAAATATATTATTATATATTATTATTAATCCTGGAAGTTTGGCTGTGCATGAATATAACTAATCACAAGAATCACTTTGTTTGTTGATGCATTTAAAGCACCATTTTGCGTTGTGAAGATGGAGGCATATTCATAAGAAATACAAATTATTCTTCCCTCATTGATATATATGGGGTGGAAAAAACAGAAGCACCTCTCAGTATAATATAATACAATTCAACATCAACACAAACTTAACTTTAAAATCCCTAAAGTTAAGTCAACACCACTCTAAAACCTTTTCAACAGAGGCTGAATATTTAAACTTTAAATATGTATTGCAGGGCTGGTGTATTTGATCGCATTGGATTTAGCTAGGCGTACTTAATAAAGTGGCAACTAAGTACACAGTTAAAGGAAGTGTACATTTTTTTCACAGATAAAGAACATCATGTTTCTCTTGTTTTCTCATCTCAAATTAAAGTTGTATCATTTTCCATGTTTGTAACACATTGGGACAAAAAGAAGCCATCAGGCTCTCTACTTCATGAGGTTTATCTGCCAAAATAAGAATAAAAGTCACAAAAATAGAAAGAAATTCAATATTCATAATTCAAGTTTAAGTCAAAATAGGATTTTTTTAAATAACTATCAGTAGGTGTCTATTTATCCTCTGCAATAGAGTAAATACTATACATAAATGAAGACCTGTACACAGTGATGATCCAGATTCTAAGTCCCATAAATCCCACACAGGAAGTAGCAGGTATTCTTACACGCGTACAAGACTATTTTTGACATGTGTATTAGCCATACAGTGTTTTAGCTACTGTTGTGCTCATGACACAAGTAGAATAAATGTAGAAACATAAATGAAATTAGGTATGTAGATTGAATTGACTGTGTGTGTGCTTTTACAAAGAGTGTGTTTCTGTGTGAGGATGAGGAGCAAAATAGATGCCTGCTACCATGCTGGTTTGCTTCCCTTCTTCATCCCCCTCTCATTTAATTTCCCCTCGTTTCTCCTCAGCCTCTCTGGTATTTTTTCATATGTCAGATGATAGCTCAGGTCCTACACTCTACAGGAAGATTTATCAGTCAACACACTGCCCCTAATAATATCCCCCATCTGCCAATAAGCACACCCGGTTCCCTAAGCCCAAGCTCTAGCCCTAAGCCTTGGCCGGCCCAAGCCCTATGCCTGCACCCTAGGATTGGTGTGTGTGTGTGTGTGTGTATGTTGGGGTGGGGGGGGGGGGGGGGTTCTTTGTACACATCACGTGACTGTGCTTGCTGCTGTCAAATTGGCTGGTGGGTTTGTGCCACTGCTAAAACATGATGATGCCCCTTTTGCAAATGCATGGTCAGGAGCTGTCAGCTCTTAATATGTGTGTCTGTCTGCACAGCTATCTCAGATGTTGATCTGAGCTCGACTATGTGTATCTGGAATGGAGCAGAGCAGAGAAAGCTACTGTGTGCTCTGCTCTGGCCTGTGTGTCTGGGGGGTGGGGGGATGAGGCTGAGGCTGGCCAGAGAGGTCACTGCTCTTAGCAATGCTTTGCCAAACACTACACACTGGTATCTGGTTGATATTCTGAATGCTGATTATGATACATATCAGTAGAAATCCATTTTAGTCTCTGCTTTTAGTATATCAAGATACACTAAAATGTATTTGAGATTCTAATATATCATGTGGAAAGCCCCAGATAAATTATTTTAAAATTTTAGGATTTTCTTTCATTAGCATGCCTATTATTTCATCCAATTGTAGTGCTAGTCATGTCTTAGGCCTGTGTGACTGTCAGTGCTTTGGCATAGTGATTGAACTTCAGCTACGGTCTGGGCCTTCCCATGATAAACTGCCAAACTTAGCTCTGCTCCCAAAATCCTGGATTAATGCCTGATTTAAGAGCTTAACATGGTCAGCCATTCAAACATGCACTGGATTGACTGTGCTACCTCGGTTAGCTGTTATGTCCCGTAGAGTTTTACAAGCAGCAGAGTTTTAACACCACAACTGGATGTGTTTTTCTGTCATGAATACTAGTGCACAGGTTATAAAACTGTATTGACTTGGGCACAACTGTACTTCTTGCCTATCAGTATGGATATTTTGGAAATCTTTTTTGTTCCTATTAACGTTTTTAATACAATTGTGTTCTTCTTAAAACTTTAATTAAACATGATGTACCTTTATGTAATTAATAAATACAAAATGCATGTCTTTTTATGTCCTCCCTTTCTCATTTAGTTTCAATTAGATCCATGCATATTTAGATCTAATAGAGACACTTTCAAGTGAGAGCTAAAGCTACATTAATGTTACAACAATGCTACAACTTTTTACAGTTCAATTGATTTACTGTTTGTAATATAATGTTTAATATTCTGAGGACTTTAAAGCTTATCAGAAATACTTAATTATTAAATAATTAATTACGAGCCTATACATATGATGAACAAAAATGTCAAACTATGAACTAAATATTCTTAGATTTGTATTACTATATATATATATACACTCACAAATCCATATAGGCTTGCAGAAGCATGTGCAGCATATGTACTCTATTTTTCTTTCATGCATTTTTACTCTTTTTTTTTTTTTTCAAAATTTAAACCGGTACAATAGCACAGATATTTTTTCAAACATGTGGGCTCCACAAAGTTACTCTGTATTTTTAAACAATATTGAAAGCATCGGTCATTTTTCCTTCTTTTGTGTAAAGTATAGTGCAATACAATAGAGAAATACAATATATTTGAGTTGGTTGTGAGGCTTTTGTTAGCATGTGAGTGCTGGCATGGTAGTGAGTGTCTGTGCTTTAAGCCTTGAATGATACACACTGCTCTAGTGGCTGCTCACCAAGAGTGGCATCTGCTCCACCTATAAGATGTCCATCTGAGTGCTATCAGTGTTGTAGAGCAGCTCGGATTGGATGCTACCTGCAAGTATTTACTGACAGTGTTTACTGTCACTGGAAAGAGCTAAATCTAAATGCCTGTCACTGCTGATCTGAACACAATTTGTCTGTCTGAATAAAACAGGTGCATCTGTAAGTCTGATTAACAATAAAAGTGTTGACATTTTGATGGTCAGGATTCCTGAGACATGTGCAATGTCTAATGGGAATTGTAAAAGATTTCACAGCCTCCAGAAGCTATGAAATCACATCAAGCAGATAGAGAAGCTGATGCCTCTAAGGGATTAGTTTAATTACATTAATGTCCCAGATTTCTGAAATTCTGCTTGACATTTTTGTCGCCTCATTTGTTGTTGTTTCCATATTTGTTTGCATGTTAGGCTCAAGGTTCTTTCGCCTTTAATCCTAAATATCCATTGGATAACACTACAATGTAATCATGTTGGCCTGCCTTGCACAATGTCATGAGTAAATACGTATGGTCATTCCACATCTTAATACAGCTTATTACTGCAGTCATGTGCATAATCACTTCATGCTTTTCTCATGTGTGAGTAACTTTTTCACCCTCAACTGTAAGCCAGACCACAGACTGTGCTTTTTCAGCCATGCTGTTTTATCCAGAGTGTCATGTCTACAGAAGGAAATCTAATTGTTTGTTTTGTTATGATGATTTCTCAAGGATAAAAATAAGAGCATTTTCAGTTTACTAAAAATAGTCTAATAATTCTGTGGCCTTCACAAGCATTAAAGACAAAATCTTTGTAAAGTATTTTATCAGAACTTACTTGTGACCTTAAACTGTAATCGTTTAATAGTACTGTGTCACTGTAGCTCATAAATATAATTTAGTTGCTGTATGAAAGGCAGTTTAAACATTGTATGCTGTAAAGTGGTATTTTGTGTTGTTTAGTTTCACAAACTGATGTTCTGAATTTTTCACAGCAAATTCCCTCATTATAATGTACGGGTGCAAAAAAGACCGTAGCAATGCTATGTGTTTCGTGGTGTGCTGTGTGCAGGAGTAATGATGCTGGGGTTTGGTGCTATGTTGATCCCATCTTGGTTGTTCTGCAATAATTCAGGAGAGGAGGAGGGGCTGGATGGTTGCGAGGCACCATTTTACTCCTCCAATCCCCCTTCGCCACCACTGGAATATAATCCTCTGTCTCCTGACCTTCAAATCATGCAGCGCTGCAGTCATTTCAATTGGCCCGGCCGCCATTAGCGTGAAATGTCCTCTAGCCACTCTGTTTCTGCACATGGAAGATTTCCTTTCTCCCAGCATGGTTTCCCTCTTCTACTTTGCTCCTTCCCTCTATCTCACATTCTCTCCACCATGCCCCCCGAAGCTTGGCTGCAATGGAGGGTGGGAACCTCTTGCACTAAGGAAATGAGCCACCACAGGAGATGCTGTTGGTCAAAAGAAGGGATGGAAAACACTCACTCTATTAGACTCTGATATATTTGTGTTGCACTGTGTTTTTTCTGAAAAAAATGTTTTCTAAAGTACATATCTTACACAACATTTGGTTTTAGAGCAACTGCCATTTTAAAATTCCTAAATGCTTTTATGACCTTAACAAATGAAGATCTTTTTGTCAGGCAAGATGCTAACATGGAGTACAATATACTCTGAATATAAGATATCTTGCTCAGACATTTTATTACAACTGCTAAATTTTGTGTGTGATTTTGAAGATACAGAAAATGTAATGAAACAATGAATACACAAATATTTAATCTTACTCATAGTTATTCTCATACAAGTGGCACTATCAGTGCATTTTTATCTCTGGTTTTGAGCGTGGACACAACAAATGTAGTTTTACAATGTTATGGACCAACAGCTAGCTTGTGGTTGCTGGGTTTGTTGGAGCGAGCATGCCATGGGTAGTTCCCTTGGCCACGTGCGTCACATCTAGGGAGCAGCCGAAGCTCTCATATAGATAGAAGATATACTGACTGGGGCATAGTAATCAGATGCCAAAGCTCAGCATGTGTTATGTTGCTGGTGGATAGATAGATAGATAGATCAATTATTGAAAGAGGACATATTTGATATGATCTGAATATTAAAAATATATCAGAGGGCAAACAACATCCATGGCTGTCTTCAGATCTCTGCTGAGAGATGTGTGTCAAATCTCCAGAGAGATGCTTTATTCAGAAGGGTCAAGGGGTTCTCTGAATGTTTGATAAGATGGAAGAATATTTTTTATTTTATTTTTGTCATTCATTTATAAAAAGTTGTGTAAAAATGGCAGCAGTACCTTTCAGATTTATGTTTATTATCAGCATGCCTCATAAATTATTATTCATCCATATTCATCACTACAGATAAATATCCTATGACCTACTGTATCTTATCCTACAATACAACATCATTACAGACCCACACATATCTCAACATCCTTGTTTTTTCCCAAAATATGTTCTTCTCCTGTTTGTGCATTAAATGAATTTGGCTCACCTTGTCACTATTGTGTTTGGAGGACAATGACAATTGAAAATGTGTACTTCTATATACATATACTGAGTGCTTGATTGTGCTTGAGAAAACACTGACCCAGGTACAGCGGTTGAACTGATAAGAGTTGTTTACATAGATAGCCGTTGTGTCCCCTTGTCTTACACAAGCCCGCATCTGAATCCTTCCCAGAAATCTATTTCTCCCTACTGGTTGTTATTACATACAGTGTGTGTAGTTATGATTAATGACCCCGCTGGGATATATCCATAATGCTGTGACCTCAAGGTAAAATTGAAATGCATGCACTGGATGTAGAGTATTCTTACATTATTGCCCAATATACTTAGCAGCCATTACATTTGTTGGCACTGGTGAAAATAAAACAGTGCTATGAGGTTTCAAATCAACACGGCCACTCTAAGAAATGGACTTATTGGAATTGCATTAAGCTGATTAGACTGAGAACTGAATACTATTTACAGTGGAGCAGTGTTAAACACTCTTGTTTCTTCCAGCTATAGGAGTGTATTGACAGTCCGTCAGCATCAATTAAATCTCCTGATCTGTATATCCTGAGAGGCCGGACTTGTTGTCTTCTAATATAGCCAGTCTGTGGCAGCAGAATGTTTCATTTCCTCTTGGAGATTGCCCTCAGTAATACAGAGCGCTTATCTTAGTCCTGGAAAAGGACTGCAACAACGCAACATTCTGATGTTGAATACCCAGATCAACCTGAGGCCAAAACTCTTTGCACTTATATGTAGCAGTTGGACCCATGTAGTTGCACTGAACCATGGCCATTCATGCTCAGAAAATCTCTTGGTTTTATAATTGTGTGTTTGGTTGATATGTTATTATGTACATTGTTGAACTATTAGTAATGTTTTAAATTATTGGTGAAGTTTGTAAGAGAATACATAGTATTTCGGGAATATTACGATTGGTTATATGTGTCTGTTTTTGCAGATGAAAATGAAAAATGGGGTCTGGGAAAGACGGGGTTGTGAGGGGGCCAAGCTGTCCCTGGCCATTCATCCTCTCTGGCCCCCTGTCTAATTAATGGGCCACTTTCATACACATTATTGCACCAGAGGGTCTGTCACTCATTAATCATGTGACCTTCTGTGGCACAGTTAATGACCTTGGAGGAGTAGATCAGCTGGAGATGGCTGAAGCTGTAGAATTAAATTGTTTCTGGAAGTGGTCATGGTCACATCAGGCACTTTAACAGCCCTCTGCTCTTACACCTCAGTCTGTGGCTCACCCATAGGTACTTGCAGGCTCTGCCACAGGGATGGGCAGGGGAATTTCAAACACTAGGACTCAGGATTAGAGTAAGCAAAGGATGGAACCAGTGTTGAACTCAAATCACTCAGTTATGACCTTAATGGCTGATGTCCTGCATGACCAATGCCTGTCACTCTTCACATCACTTGTAAAATAACCAACTTGTGTAAACTTTAAAAAAAAAAACTTTGAAGTTCTGTGTTGCAGCTCAATATTTATAATTTATTGAGTTTAGTTACTGCTTGCTAAAACTTAGCAGCAATAAAAGAGAGCAATCAACTTGGAGGGTTTGGGAGAAGTGGAAGTTGAAACAATAGACAGCATACATTTATATGGATATTGGAGCCACCAAGACAGGAGGAACATCTTCCCTGTTTTGCGTTTCTGACTGCAGTGTTAACAGCAGTCTAAATCACTGTTTTGGTGTAAATATATGCAGTGAATTGAAGCAATCAATACACCGTATAGTAAAAGCATGAATGACAGTTTATTGGTTCATTAAAATATTTCTTCACGTGCCATTGAGTGTTGTGTCTGTGAATGATATACCCCAGTGGATTACATGGCAAAAATGTGTGGGTTAAAGGCCTTACCATGTGGTGCTCCACAGTGGTCGAAGTTGACTAAGTATACAGTGGGTCTTGAATGTTTGGGCACCCCAGGTAAAACATTGTATTATTGTGCATAAGGGTCCAAGAAAAGATGGGAAAATGTCCAAAAGGCATCAAACGACAGATTAGACATTTGTATAGATGTCAAAATAAGTTAGATTTTTATTTACATCATTTACACTTTCAAAATAACAGAAAACTAAAAAATGGCATCTGCAAAAGATTGGGCACCCTGCAGAGTTTATAGCATGCACTGCCCCCTTTGGAAAGCTGAGACCTGACTGTGTCATGGATTATTCTCAATAAAACCAGGTGATGTCAATCTTAAGGTTTTAAATGCCGAGACTCATCTGACCTTGCCCCAACAATCAGCACCATGGGTTCTTCTAAGCAGTCGTCTGAAGAACTGAAACTGAAAATAGTTGATGCTCACAAAGCAGGAGAAGGCTTTAAGAAGATCACAAAGCATTTTCAGATGCCAATATCCCCTGTTTGGAATATAATTAAGAAATGAGAGTCATCAGGAACAGTGGAAGTTAAAGTAAGATCTGTAAGACCAAGAACAGTATCAGACAGAACAGCTCGCATGATTATGAGAAAAACAAGTCAAAACCCACGTTTGACTGCACAATCCATCCAAAAAGACCTGGCAGACACTAGAGTTGTGGTACACCATTCCCCTATAAAGAGATACTTGTACAAATATGGTCTTCATGGAAGAGTCATCAGAAGAAAACCTCTTCTACATCCTTACCACAAAAATCAGCGTTTGAAGTTTGCAAATGAACATATAGATAAGCCTGATGCATTGTGGAACCTAGTTCTGTGGACCGATGGGGTTAAAATAGAACTTTTTGGCTGCAATGGGCAAAGGTATATTTGTAGAAACAAGGGCACAGAATTTAATGAAAAGAACCTCTGTCTAACTGTTGGCATGAGGGGATCAATCATGCTTTGGGGTTGTATTGAAGGCACAGGGAACATTTCACAAGTAGAAGGAAAAATGGATTCAAAACAATTTCAACAAATTTTGGACGCTAGCTTGATGCCATCTGTAAAAAAGGTAAAGTTAAAGAGAGGCTTCTACAAATGGATAATGATCCTTACCACACTTCAAAATCCACAGTGGATTACATCAAGAGGCGTAAACTGAAGGTTTTGCCATGGCCTTCACAATCTCCTGACCTCAACATTCTGAAAATCTATGGATAGACCTTAAAAGAGCAGTGCATGACAGAAAGCCCAGAAATCTCAAAGAACTTGAAGACTTTTGTAAGTAAGAATGCGCGAAGATACCTCAAACAAGAATTGAAAGACTCTTGGCTGGCTACAAGAAGCGTTTAAGGGGGCAGTACAAGGTATTAACACTGCAGGGAGCCCAAACTTTTGCAGTCGCCATTTCTTTTTTTGTTGTTATTTTGAAAGCGTAAATGATGGAAATAAAATCTAAGTTTTTGTGACATTTTATACAAATGTCTAATCTGTCATTTGATGCCTTTTGGAGATTTTTCCATCTTTTTATGGCTTCCTTATTTCAATTCAATTTCAATTCAATTTTATTTATGGTATCAATTCATAACAAGAGTTATCTCAAGACACTTTACACATTGATACTAATTTTTACCTGGGGTGCCCAAACTTTCCACCCCCACTGTAACTTAAACAATAGTATATTATATATATATATATATATATATATAATATTTAAAAATAAATATTTTGTTGTGTTGTTAAACTGACTCAGCCAGCCACCTTGTCGTTTTGTGGTCTGTCTTCTGGAGCTGGGCCTGCTAGCATTGGTCGTTTGCAGGGACATTCTGCTATTGTGCTCTGAGCTCCAAGCAGCTCCAGCGTCTCCACGTTGACTTTTCCGCCAGCCCGCTCTGAGGTGTGTAATTTAGTTTTGAATCAGATCCACCAACACGCCCCCTCAGGTGTATACGTCAGTCTGACCCTCTCATCATGCTAGCTCCACACACTATCAGCTGACACAGACAAAAACACATGAGATTCATGAGATCTGAACACATGTTTATAATTAACTATTTTGAGAAAACGTGATTTAATTTTGTCCAAAGTTTAAACGATGATCGCGTTATGGCTGCCACCTCCTTTTCACAAACGCAGCATTACAACGTTAGCTTTCTTCTCAGTGACATTGAGATGGAGGGATTTTGTTTATCCCCGCCTTTGTTTATTTAACATTTTGCTCAGCGGGGGAGTTTCAGATAGATTGTTTTCAAGACAGTCCCTGCAGACAGCGAGCAAACACTCTACAGCTTCATCAAACAGAACAATCTTCAACTTTCCCCTTCCGCAGTGTGCAGGGAAATGTGACTGAGAGAAACATCATAATGGAATATGATTGAAAACAATCGTCATAATTTTTCAGTCTGTAACAATATGCAAGCACTGGTTTTTAGAGGATTTATTTAGAACCATGTGCAAGTGTACCATTGCACATAAAAAACACTGATGGATAAAACATTTCATTTTCATGTGGCAAACATTCGCAAGTTTGTTATTAATGAATTCACGCTTGTGTGATGGATTCTAGATTTTTTTTTCTCACTAAGAAAGGATCAACAGACATGTGGGCACATGGAATCAACCTGAAATACAGAGAGGCTGCTAAAACAAATCTTTTTAAACTGAAAAGTGAGTTCACCTCTGTAGGATATGAATTCTGAATTGAGCTCATTCTACATTTGTGACTCCTCTGTGTGCAAATGTAAGCCAGACGAGTTTTGATGGTAGCATCTTTTTTCCCAGATAAAATTTTGTTGACAAAGAAATTGAAAATCTAGTCCAAAAATGACCTGTTCAATGTCAGCATTCAGATTGTCCAAGGCTTGGTGGGAACAGTCATGGTCGTTGTATTCAGTAAAACACACGTCAATTCAAACACATCATATAGAGTTTGTTCTACATTATCCTCTCCCTCTTCTACCACTCAGTCTTTTTTCTATCTCTCTCTCCAACATCTTTCTCCCTCTTGCAATTGCTGGCTTGATTAATACTTTCCACTGTTCCGTAGCCATGGCAATAAGGTCACTGCATATGATACTTAATTGAATCTTCCCAGTGCTTTTGTGTGCATCTCCTGTGTCCGGACAATAAAAATCTTCGGCTGGTGACTCCAACCCCCTTCCTTTACTCTGCTCCTCTCCATCGTTCTTTTCATTTTGTACCCCATGAATTTATTCATTTGTTTCCTCTGCTACCTCTTTCTTGTACTCCCTTTCTTTCCTCGCTGCTCTCTGACCTAGTCTTCCTTGTCCTGTCACAGCATTTTACTCTTTTATTTTCTTTCTCAAACATTGTTCTCCTTCATGCCATGTCCTTCAGCAAGGAGCAGGATAATGTCATTGTTACAATGTAGAGCCAAGTTCAGCTTTTTTTTTGTCTTTTCTTTATAGCCACCTGGAACACCACTTGATAACTTATTGGTATTTAATGCCAGAGTAATGCACAGTACCCAGCTACTCTTTCCTTGGCCCTTTTTTTTACCCCCTCTTATCTTCTTTCTCTGCATGTTGCTTACTACTTTTCTCCCCATGCAGCATTTGCATACTCAAATCAGACTAAGGCACAATCGTTAAATTGATTTCAAACAACCCTGATGACTCAAGTGGTGAAACAAAAAAGCCTCGCAGCCAGAAAACCATTGGGACACAGAGTGAGACTCTAACACAGGGTGCTCTCTGAGCAGGTGTTCTGATTAATGCCTAACAAATTGGGGTCCTCTAAGATCCAGACATAAGTGGGAGACACGTTCCCTCTTCAAACGACACATGGGCCAACACATAAACACATGCTGACTGACTCTTTGTTCACGCAAGTATGGAGGCTAATCCATAACAAGAGGGGATACAGGTTCACAGGGAGAAAACACTGGAGTGGATAAAGAGTGGATGGGTGAAGAAGAGGCGCTGGTCTGTTTGGGAAGCTGGCTTTAAAAACAGCGTTACGGACAGAGAAACTAAATACATACCATATACACGTTTCATTGCTCAGATTCAGCTGCAATCATTTTTCATGCTTACTTCTAATTTGTTTATTCGGCTTTGTACACATAAAAGGAATTAGCTTTTTGCAGAATGCTTACAATATTATGCCGCTATTAACTTGAACAATACAAACAAATAAGTCAAAATAAGATAACCAATCAACAACACATCATTCAAAGAACACATTATTTTTGCTTGGGTATTTGCCAGGCCATTTTCCTGAAAGGTCAATTTTGTTAATGTTATTACATAGTAAGGGAGTTCTGTCTGTTCTAACAAAAGTGGGACAATGATCTCGACACAGTCATTAGACTCATATAAAACAGAAAAAGGGAGGGTAAGAGACAGGACGGAGAAAAAAAAGTACACGTCAGATTTGACACATTCACCATAAAATAACCATTAGCAATTACCTACTATCTGAAGTGACATTCTATCAATAATGTCACTCTGGAAATGGGACAGATTTGTTGCTGTCTTTAAATCACCAGTGACTCCATATAGCAGAGAAGCATGCAGAAATAGGAAATGCATTAAGGCTTGATGTTAATGGGAGTGGTGGGAGCAGTGGGACACCCAGGGGCGCAGGAGGACATCGCTCACCACTCATTGCGTCACAGGCTTGGGACACCTGCCTGGTTTAAGGCTCAGTCCTGGAGACAACATCTACTATGGTTGAACTCAGCAGTTGATATTATTCAGTATAACAATCTGTTTTGATAAAGACTTAACCGCCCAAATGTGTTTTTATCCCGACCTTTTAAAATGAATACTTGTTTCATAGGCTTTAGGTGTTTCCACTTTCTTTGTAATGTAATATTATGCTTTTTGTTATATAATATAATAAGACATGTCAAACACTTGCAACCCGTACAATCTTAAAAGATTGTTTTTTTGACATTTTTATTCAACAGTGGAGTGATCTCTGAAAAACTATATACATTTGTATTATTAAAATGTCCATTCAAAAACTCAACCTTATACAATCCCTTTAAGCATACACAAAGAAAACTCTTAAAGATATGCAAACATGCATACAAATAAGCACAAGCAACTACAGTGAAACACATGCACACTGACTTGTGTTCACTAACCACCAACCCTTCATCTGTGTACTAACTTGTGTATCTAACTTCATGCTGCATATGAATGGACCTATTAATGAATGGGGCATGCACGCAGTGTCTGCCAGCTTTGAAAGCCAAGAGCAGAGCACACTTCTTTTCTATTACCATGTTTAATTTGGAAGCACGTGGAGGCTATAGTATGCCCATCTGCTCTCTACACACGCCCCTCAGCCGCCCCATTTCTACCATGTGCTGGCGTAACAGGCAGGCATTGTAGCAACAAGTGTCTGCACATTACCACGCTTGCCAGCTCCCCTCACTTGGCAGCGAGCCTGCTAAGCTGCCCGCCCCCTTATGAGAAAAAGACTTGATTGAGCCAGGGGACAGAGCTTAGGGGGTAGACCGGGAAGAGGGACGAGGAGGGGGATTTGATTTACATACTGCAGTTTAGGCGACACTCATCTGATTTTAAATGCCTCCAAACCAATTAAGAGTCATTAGTCCCTTTGTTTTCTGTTGTGGCACAATGTAACAGTGGCGGCATCTGAGACGCAGTGCACCCCTGTGGAGGCTGCCTATGGGAATGTCAGCACCAACAGGGTCTGTCTCCCACCCTTTCTCCCCATTTATGTCTCCGACCCTGCCATTGACACAGCTTTTCACTGTGTGTAAACAAACACTCAGCACCAGCCTGGCACAGCAAGGGAAGCCACTTTGGCAAAGACCCAACTGTGGAGTATGCAGCTGGTGACAGTGTAGGCTCAGGAGGCACAGGGTGCTTATCCTAATTATCCTGATCATGGCAACAATTTCTTTCATATGATATAATTTGCCAATCGGCAGCATTCAATTAAATGTATTTCTGATTGAAGATATATTTTCACACAGTAGCCTAGAGTGAATTGCAATGTCTCCTTCAGAGTTTGACCTCTTATTTTAGTTTTACTTGTACTGTACATGTACTGTAAATCCATTTGATGCAAATACACCACACTAATTATGATTTTGTTTCTCTACGCATATGCAGAAGTCACCTCTATTTTGATTGCTTTCTACATGCTGACTATAAACTATTCCAACCAGCAAATGGGAATGAAGTAATTCAGAAACATCTCCCTGAATGTAATAGTTCTAAAGAGTGGATGTGATCAAGCAGGTATTTTAAATAAGCTATACCGGTGACTAACATTGCCTCAAGGTCAATCGCGCAGCTGTAATGAAGGCGTAAGATGTATTCTTCAATATGTTTATGTCTGCATCTTCCATTACTCATCTGACAGGCAGTGGTGTGTTAAGCACCGCTGCCTGTGAAAAAGGCATCAAAGGCAGCAAAAAGACAGGTATGGTATGGAATGTGAATGTTCACATGTCCATTTGTGTGGCTGTAAGACCCTCCTCAGTTGGTATAGAAAAACACTTACTGCTAATGTAAATAGCGAGGCAGCATAAATCAGGAGCCACGCGCAGCCCGGGAGAATATCGTGTAATAGTTATTGTGAAATGAAGTGGCATTGGGATCAATATCCCACTATATCTCACTCTGGCGTAATGGCACAGAGGGAAGCTGGAGGCCAAGGGAGTCCGGTCCCTCCATCCCACCATGGGCCTATAAATCTGCCTTACCTGTAGCCCGCTTATTAAAGTGCATACACAATCGGCAGCAGCCATCCAAAAATACAAGCTTACTTACTGACCTGGAGTCAGGGGAATGGATGCCTTTACCTTGTCTAAGGGCAGAGGTTAAAGGCTGATTAAGGCTATAGCATCATTGCAACATACTGTACAGAGAAACAGGGAAGTGTTGGTTTTACCTCAACATTAATAATACTATTATAATTCAAAATGAAGTTTGAATGTCAGAACTGCAGGGTATACTGTAGTTTACGTGTTGTTATTGTAAAACAAGTAGAGCATTTGTAGTAGTTTTTTTCACATTGTATTTATTAATGAATTAATTTGCCCAGTTGACATTCATAGCATCTTGAGGCACAACGTTTCTTCTGCCAATGTGAAGCAGCAATTATGCTCTTAAATCTGTGGCTTATTCACTAAAATTAGTTAATTTTGGTTTCATAGTTAATGAAAAGAGAAAGGAAATCAAGATTTTGCCTCTTGAAAATTGAAAGTTTGAATTTGAATTGGTTTGCTTTTGGTACAGTATGGTGATTAGCTTGGTATCGCATGTCTTTGTGACAACAGGGCATGTATCACACTTATATACACAATATGATAAACAGAAGAAGAAAAGCATTTTAACACATATTCCAAATGCAAAGTACAATCCTTTTTAGCAGAGGAGAAAAGGCTGTTTTTGAAACAGTTTGTATTTGAGCGTCTAATAGTGGGCACTATACACTATATATTAGCTTTACAAAGTCATTGCTTTATATGCAATGACTGTGATTGGAGGAGGCCTGAGATTTTGGATGACCGAGGAACAATGTTGTTTGCGTGTTTCTTCTGAGCTGCTGTACAAAAGTGTTTCGAATTACATGAGAAGGCAATTGATGTAAACAAGAGAAGCAGTTTTTGATTTACATATATAGATACAATGCTTCTATGTATTTTATGCATAATAAGCATGTGCAGTGTCCTTTTCTTATCCTCAGGTTGTAATATAACTTCTCCATAAACAGCACAGAGCCTGCACACAGAAATGAGTACAAAATAGCAATACAATGAAAATGCCTGTCTGTGATTTGCCAGATTATTCAAGTTTTATCCATATATACGATCTTGTTGCAAGCTCAGTACAGCCTTGGGGCAGAACATATTGGTCACTAAGATGGATGTTGGCAAAAGGTTATAAATTATAATTGTAATAAAACCACCATGGACAGTGAGACCTGTGGTTCACTTTGGCTTTCTTTGAGACACTTGTTTGAAGGATATACAGTAAGACTGGAGACTGTGTGGATCCTGATGCATTTTTCTTATGTTTTGCAGGACTGTGAGGGAAGATTTCCTCTGCTTCACGGTTGGTAAGTGTTTCCGGAAACTTTTCTTTCTTATTGTAGTTTCACCACATGAATGAGACAAAAAGGGAAATACTTTCTCTGACGAAAGTTTGTATTTTATACATTTATGTCTCCAAAACAAACTTGTCAAAACCTGACTGAGGAAAAATGTATCAACTAAAGGGTTATATTTAAATTATGAGAGACTTTGTGCAGAAAGTCTTTACTTATACTATTATATCCATTACATGCTCATATTACATTATCTCTAAACCATACCCATACCATACCATACCAATACTCATGTTTTTGTTAAAAAAGATCGGGTTGAGGTTATTTTGGGTAACATGTTTGGAATAAACCCTTTTCTTATACTACATAATTCACAGTCTGCAACACATCATCATGTATTTAATGTCTTCAACGTAAGTGATTGGTTAGAAGGGATAAACTTGATGATGATTGAAAGAGCAACAGAGGTATGATTTCTTCATTTTTTACAGCATTTGTATCCCTGTTATATTTTGTAAAGCAGTATTCAAATCTCCCATTCACATGAAGAATTTATCAGGAATGAAACATCAGAAAAGGATGAACTTCAGTGAAGTGTGCACTGATCTAAATCTTAAGAAAATTAAAAAAAAATCATACTAAGCAAGCAGCTTGCCCTCACAGGCTATCTCATGTGTAGAGATGATAGATTAAATTGTTATATCTTACCGAAGACATGTTTATTGGCATCTTAGATAAACATTCAGCGTTTTAAATGTCTTATGTCAGAGCTGGACTGGATTTAAGGCAAGCTGGTAATTATAGACAAACAAGTCTTTCTTTTGAGATCATTTCATGATGGTTTAATATAACTGGCATTTCAAGCAATCCTTTCTAATTAGCTGTCTGTGCTGAGCAGATGCACTAATCAGATAATCAACACCAGTGAAATGGTATTTTATTTTGTTTAGTTCAATAATCTACTCAAGTGTAATTTTATAGCTGTGATGAACACTTATTTGCACGTAGATGATCATTTGTTTAATTGCACACACACATAAAGGCCCAGAAGTTCTTTATGGATACGATACGTACATGCGCATAGATTTAGTTAAGCATTACAGGGTAATTTAATTGTCACCACTTTTTTTTCCCCACAAGCCTTCTCTCACACAAACACACACAGTGGACTTATAGTGGCTAGCAGTTCAGCGGACAAAGATGAGGACATTCTGGTTTTGTAGATTATAACAAAGGCTGGTTTTTGAATGGGGCCTCAAAAGAAAGCATGAGAAGTGGAATGACCGGAATGCACTACGAAGCTGTTTGTACCGCAGGTGATACTCCAAACAAGATCTCATGTGTGAAAATCACATGTAAATGTGCACCACAGACTGACCTTTGTCCCTTTGTGTGTGAGGATCTGTGACCAGTGGCTGACCTGTAATTCTCTCCTAAATGGTTTGACAATGGAGAGACATATTGATCTGGTCACTCTTCAGGCAAAAGGGTCAAGGGCCTGACACACAGCCTGAGTGTTTTTTGTGTCTGCAGGTAGAGTGGTGTTACCATAACTGGGGCTCCATTCGGCTTACCACCACCTGTAGTCATTTGCTAGGCTACGTGTGAATCTGGCTTCTGTTTCAAATCCTGGGACAGTCAGGCTTCATATAAGTCAGTTCCCACGTCAGTTGCTTTGCTACCTTAATGAGGATTACAATGAGGCTATGTGTAAAGAAATAACACATTAGAGCTTGTGTGACAGGCTCAGGAAATAGCTTCTTTTTCTCTTTAAGACAGCACAAATTGCTTAAAGTAAAGCTTATGCCTGAGAGCTTGGTAACCTACACCATCTACCGCCCCACCCACGCCCCCCCAAAAATAAAAAATAACACATGTCTGCAAGCTCCCTCTCAGAGCCCCCAGCTTTCCCCAATGTGCCTGGGCGGCTGCTCTCCTCAGAGAGGGCTGGCCAGCTCCCACATCTGGCCAGACAGAAGAACAGAGAAAGCACCAGGAAATTCTGCTGCCGACCACTAGTTCTCCCTCTTGCATACATAAACCTTCTTTCTCTTTCTCTTTCTCTCTCTCTCTCTCTCTCTCTCTCTCTTTCTCTTTCTCTTTCTCTCTCTCTCTCTCTTTCTCTCTCTCTCTCTCTCTCTCTCTCTCTCTCTCTCTCTCACGGATTCTTTTGGAGTGACCAGTGATAGAGCAACATCTGGAAGGAGCAGCCGTTTTCTTTCCTTGTGTTTTTTCGGGGAGATCTAGGCCCCTGATAATCCGTCTCCCTACTCATTAAAGGAGCTGAATAAACACAGGCCTCTTCCAGTTGTTCCTATGAATTTCCTCACCAGGCGTCAGGAGACCTGAGCAGGGGCTACTGGATCAAAGCTGCCGGCAGCCCCATGTGTGCCGAGAGTGAGAATGCGTTCCGGGGTTGGGCCCATTACCTTTCTCCCTGGGAGCTTGGAGGCCCCTAGGCCACTGGCTGTCAGTTCTTTGGCCTAAGCTCAGCAGAGGAAGATGAGGAGGAAAAGAATAAGGAAAGAAAAAAATGTGAGATCCACAGTATGTGTTAGAGAAGATATCAAGACAGAACACGAGAGGGCAGGAGAAAAATGGATGGAAACAGGCCTGCTGGTACATGAAAGAGAGCTGTAGAGTTTCAGAGCATAGTCTTTTGGTACATGTTTTACTTGAATGACCATAGACACCAATCTTTTTTGTTTTGCTTTTGGTCTCTGTTTTGCACCGATGTTTGTTTAAAACAGAAGAGACCACTTATAACTATACATGTTAGGCAGTGGGTCTAACATGCTGTAAATTAGTTCTGATGCAGAACATTGTGCAAAACAAAATGTTTCTATGTGCAAAAGCCTATTTGCAGGTAACAGAGCACACACATTGTTGTAGTTTATTTGTATGCCACTCTAATGCAATGACCCTGGTGTGACATTAATTTTCTAATTCCCTGCACTTCCTGGCAATCAACTTAGAGGGGCAGTGGTTCCCTGGAAAAGTTTGCAGTGGAGGCAATTAAAGGGAGAAAACTAAGTAGCAGCAACATCAGCCGCAGCAGGAAAATCAACGGATGCAGAAGAGCGCTGTAATTGTTGGTCGCTTACTCAGAAAGATGATCAAATTGATCAAATTGCATCCCTTACACACTAAAGGAAAAAAAATCACCAATATTAAATGGTCAATGTAATTAACTTACCTGCCAGCTGCATGCATAGTGCAGATGTGGCTGGAAATTGTGTGTGTGTGTGTGTGTGTGTGTGTGTGTGTGCGTGTGTGTGTGCGTGTGTGTGTGCGTGTGTGTGTGCGTGTGTGTGCGTGTGCGTGCAAATGGCCCTGTGGTCGTCATCCGGCTCCCATCAGCCCCTCCATTAGTTACTGAGCTGTGGATCCGTGCTGGAGCCTACCTGCCCTGAATACTGATGAGGACAGAAGAGTATGGGCAGCAAGCACAATGAAGACAAACACACATGTACGCACGCAGTCTAAAAAGATAATACTGACATTATCTGCTTTGACATACAGTGACGTATTTTGAGACACTCATAATCAAACTAATTGCATTGTACACACCTAAAAGACTAAGCTCTTACATGAGATGCATGGTATAATAGCCTAATCATTAAAAAAATTATTCAGTATTTCCTTTGGCTGATAAAAGCATACATGTCTGATGACTGCCTATCACTGGACCATGACACACCGACGCCTGTGAAGAGCACTTCATATGGTGCAGGCAGATCATAGCTTACACATTCTGAAATAATGTCACACACAGCAGAGTACACACGCTGGCAGCCCAGCACAAAAGCAAATATGGTTGCATACTTCTCTTCTCCTTCTGGAGCAGCAGACTCACATACATGTGACAGGAAATCTGCAGGCAGTCATTACCCCGAGCCAAGCAAACACGCAGCCGCCCCCCTCACTGATAATGTTTTTACATGTGCCGCTGCTATGTTGAAGGCATAGGCACGCCCTTTTATGTGTGTACAGATACACAAATACAACTTAAAATGTAGTGGCAAAATTTATATTACTCATTCTCCTAAACATTACATTTTTCAAAGAAAAATTCATAAAATAGGAAAAATATAGAAAATATTAACAGCTAGGATGACAATGCTTTTCCGACATTCTCACTTGTGAAGTTAGGACAGAAAAACAGTATGAATGTGAGGTTGTGAAAGCTAATCAGCAACATTGCTAGTGTTGAAAGGGATGTCAGAAAAAAAGAAGTGCGTGTCCAGGTTGAGTTCAAGGCCGAAGACCAGAACACGGCCTTTGAGTTCAAGCAGGAGCTGTAGGGCATAATGGCTGGGGAAGGGGAGAGGGTGTGTGAGGGCTTCTGTGTCCCTCTGGCAGTGAAATGGGACCCTTGGGAGACCTGGGTTAGGAGGCCTCCCTCCATCCCCCCACATTACTGTGCCATTTAAAGCCACCCAGCATCTATTTCCTCCAATAAAAACTAATAACCTTTTCTGTCGGAAATCATGGCAGCCCTTGACTGCAGGAGCACAGGCCTGGCTGGATGGCCTGTAATTGCGGTCCAGAAGTCCCCCTTAAGTTTATTTTTTGCAGTGTTTTGGATTTGATTTTTCCCCCAGTCCTCCTGGTCCTCTGCGCTTTGCGACTGATTGCCTGCGCAGCTCGCCCCACACTCAGTAATCAGACAGGAGCTGGAGAGGGGGCAAAACAGCAACTCAAGGACCTTTTATAATTGGGAGGGATTTGGAGGGCAGTTGGACTTTACATTTGGTATCAGAATAGGTTGTGATGGTGACTGTGCTGGCTGAATAACAGAGGTGCCAAAGCCCCCATTGCAGTCAAGTAGCTCATTGTGAGGCAGCTATGAATAGTCTGCATGTATGTCTGCTTTGTTACTGTCTACCTGCCGTTGGGAAGTGTTGTGGCATCATTTGGGAAACGATGCGGCTAAAACAAGTAATCCACCACACTTTTCACAAGATATTCCTAGAAGTCTTTGCAAAAATCTTTGCTTGGGCTCAAATACTATTTCAGCATATTGTAAACATTCCTAAATCATATTGAACTCACATGTTTGGACTTTTATAACTATTTCTTACAGTGATTCATGGTTGTTTGGAGTGTCTGTTTACATAGCAAATTGTGATGAACAAGCTTTAAGATACAGCTCTGTATCTCATAGAATATTTACTGCACTTTTATTTATGTAATACAGAGTTGTGTTTGTTCTTTCTGTGACATTTTGTAATATCATGTAATCTTTTTCATTACAATGGCTTTGAAAGAAGCTGCATAGAAAACCCTCAAACCCGTAAATCTGTTATGACATGTACCAGTGTAGAGGATAAACAACATATACAGTATATTATTGTTGCAAAAACTTTTAAACAAACAAAATTTGCCTTTACAGCAATTATATCCGGCTCTGAATTAATCGTTTTTTTCTTAGTGGTCTCAGAAGGAGATTGTCAACCTCTCAACCACTCAGAAGTAGGGACTCTGCTATGTTGTGGCTAAATTATAGAATAATTTGGCGCACCCAACAGGGCTAGCTAGCTCTGGGATAACCGTTGAACTGAGGTGAATTCAGATTTAGCTCTTTTCAGGATGCCCTGGGGCTTAGAGCCCAGCTCATCCACGACTACAAAAGGTCTAGAGTGTAGCCCTAAGCAAACTGCAGTGTGAAAAGAATTGTAGTTTTTTCTTCTCCATCTGTCTTGGAATAATTATAGTCTGGTTTACCCAAATTAACTGCTAGAATAAACTGATTATGGTTTGCATATACCCGTTTATATAAACAGAAATTCAATTACTTGATTGTTACATCATATATTTTAGTGACATATACAGTATACACTGTCCATGATAAAGTCCCTTTCTTTGTCCTTTTTCTATTCACTGTATATCTAAGTAAAAAGAAAGTTAGTGACTGTGGGGATCTTGGAGACAAAGGACAGCACATTGGAAACAAACTCTGGGGTCTAATAAATTGGCCAGTTTTTAATTGCATGTGGAGGAGTTTGTGTTTGGGCAGGCACTGTTGGGTACTAATTGAAGAGAGCCGTGAGCACCCTAAGGGTGACAGTTCCTGCCTTTGTCCATGCACTACACAGACATACAGACAGTATGCCCCCTCTGCCACAAAGAGCCACAGCCCCCCAGGCTACAGAGGCCACAGTCTTTTTGACAGTACAAACATATACAGTATTTGTAGTCCAAATGAAAAGATCCTCTTGTTTCCATAATGCACAACACCAGTTGGGCATATCTTTTCAATGTTGGAAGGCGGTACTGCTTTTTTTATTCTTCCTGTGTCCCTCACAGACCTTGCTAAATGTTTGTTATACATTGGTCTATCAGATGAATCCCATAAGTGGGGTCTTCACCCTGTGAAGAATATGTAAAGTTATAACATCCAAAAATGAATTAATATATTGATTGAGATTGATTTGAAGTTTAATGCAAGAGCCCATAGCCGGAGGTTTTGGTTTACTCCTATTTGGATTGGTTATTGTACGTGTAGACAGAGGCATACTTTATGTTTCGGCCTGTAAGATAAGTGTGCCAACTTTAGTGAAATTGTGTTAATATTTTATTGCATGTTAAAATGTATAAATACCATAATTGGTTTCACAGCCTTTTGTGTGTGTGTGTGTGTGCGTGTGCGTGTGCGCGTGTGTGTGTGTGTGTGTGTGTGTGTGTGTGTGTGTGTGTGTGTGTGTGTGTGTGATCAATAATAACTATGGAGTCTTCATGTCTAACAAAGGACACTGTGTATCATACTATTGCTATTGTGGCCTGTGACACACTTGAAAAAAAGAAAATAAGTAAATGACTACTGCTGTAGTCTGTGTAGTGTTAAACACATGAAGTCTCACACAAGTGTTGTCATTTAAATGTCTTAGTTCCTGTAGTATAAGATTGTGTAACCTCCATAGTTTGAGCAGCTTCTAGTCTGGTCTGGCCCAGGTTTGCTAACTGTCCCACAAAATAGTAATGAAGGTATTGATGAGATGAGGCTACCACAAGAAGTAAGAGAAACATGTGTTTCCCAAGCCATTCCCCAGTTTGCAGAATGACTTTGCTGTAATAACTCAAGCTACATACCCCAGCACCAGAATCAGAAAGGATGATGAGTGGAAGTCAGACTGACCCTGATTGACTGCTATAATACTTCCTGTAGTGCTGTATTCAGGAGCTCGGGAAGCAAATTTCTACATGGAAGCATGGTGATTGCCCTGTTTTCTAGACTAATAACTCAAGATTGGAAACTTTGTTGCAATTCTAAAGTTTATAGAAATTGGCCTTATTTTGCCAATTTAACAGGTTCAACACTAAGAATCAATCAGTATAAATGTAAAAAATGCTAATTTCCAAGTACAACAAGAATATAGTGAGCATTGTGCAGTATTTAAAAGTAAAAGTATAACACTTCATATAAATAGAAAGTAGTTTGAGCTTTTATGTTTGCATTTTAATAACCTTAACACAACCTAGTTTTGCAATAAAACCCAGACTATGAAAGATGCAGTCACATATGATGAAGTCGAGCCATGAGTGTACATTGCCTGATAAATTAATCTTTTTCCCTTGCCTCTTTTTGCTGTTCTTTCTATGTGTTCCTGTTTTTCGTGTTTCTGAGTATTACCGCATGTTTGTGTGCACACTTCCTTAATTGCATTAAGAGGATGACGCACTTTCTTACTCTGTTTAAGCTCACTTTAATTGCCTCTGAATGGTGCACTAGGGAAACGGGGACTGACGGCACAATGTGGACATGCAATTAGCTATCTTTCATAAGACGCTCTGGGGGAAAGACAGGGCTCCAATTCATAAAGGAATTTCTCACACAAGGCAACAAATGCTATTTTGTGTCACTGCTGTGGTGGCATGTTGATGGAATGGCATTTCATTCATTAAAGAATCGGACATTTGGGGAAGGCAAGACAGAGAGAT
>NC_048407.1:19531663-19611663 GCF_013103735.1 Etheostoma cragini | reverse complement strand
TTTTCATATGGGAGCCACGCTCATTTTTTCTTGTCAGCAGAAGGTAATTTGCTCTATTGTGATTCAGTCCTAAAACTTGGTGTCGAGGTGTCTCATAAGTCGCTACCTCCCCTCTGTCTCCTCGGCTCCCTCACAGCCCCCCTACCTTACCCACAATATGGAAAAACCAAAGGAAGCCCCCCCAACCCCCATCCTATGTGCACCCAACTGCACCCCCACACCCTGTCCCTTCTTTCCACGCCAAGCCCAACATAGTTGTATCTGAGGCGGGCTGCTAAATTAGATAAGCGGGGCTGTGGTGCAGCCCCCCTGATTAATAAAAGATGCAGTGCTCCCGGGGGATGGCCCCTCTGAGGGCCGAGCAGAACCTACCTACAGACAATGGAGTTTGCTGGCACACAATGAACAGGAAATGGAGAGAATGAACCAATCATGGAAATATAACATTTAAAGCAAATCTATTCTGTTACCCCCTGTAACATTATGCATGCATTATAATAGATAATAACTAATGTTGGGAGTGAAATAAGTTCAAAAATATTTATATATTCATTTATTTAGGAAGCATATCCTGCTATTGACATATGTTGGATAGAACTGCCGATTTCCTGCTGTTATGACATTTGCAAGTCCTTCAGCAGAACTATTGCAAATACATGGTCAGTTTCATTCCTGCCCCTAACAGTGCACATTTAAGATATTAGAAATCATTATTCTGCCATTGTTAGAGGAGCTTAAACTACCAAAATATGAACATCATATGGTTTCTGACACTGCTTTGTGTACTGATTATATTGCTCTGATTATGAGAATAAATAGAGAATATTGACAATTAGAGAAAATAGTGATTGGAAGTATGGTTAATTATTACTTTAAGGAGAAACCAAGAGCAAGATACTTATTTGTTGCCATTATCATACTTTTTTTCCAAAATTACATTTATTTATTTTCATCACTTAAGGTAAACATAAAACATATCACAACCCATTAACCCCCATCCCATCACAACATCAACAACAACTACTAACAATTACTTTTTAGATTCATTGGAACTGCAAACATGGCCAAGTGCCTGCCGCAGCATGTATGGGATTGTTAACAAAGCTTAACATTCATTTAATTTAAATAATTCATGCTCATATTTAACCAAAAAGTGGGAGGCTGAAAGTCAACAATTTCAACTACTAAAGTTTGATTTTGGTAATGTTGGAAAGCGTTTAAAGCTTGTGCTTTTAACCAATCTCTTTCTGTATAAGAGTTACCTATTGAAATGCTGCTGAAATCAAACATAACATGGCAAACATTCTTTTGAGTATGATTCATTGTGAATAGTCAAGCTAACATCTGTACATATAACGGATAAAGCTTTTGTGGTTTTAGCTTAATATCGTTGATCCTCAAAAATATGGCTTTGATTGGCACATCTAAAAGAGATAAAATAATTTCCTAAATCGAGAAGTGTTCCCAAAATATATTTTCTTCATATGTGTGCCTACTTTTGTGGGAGAGTGTGCAAAAAGGCTAACAATCAGTTTTCACATTCACAGCATCACATCATGTCATTTCTGTCCTACATCAGATCCATTCACATTCGTCACCTAATGGCTTTGTTACCGGGAGGATATTATCCCTCTCACTACTCATGTTTATAAGACAGCCAGCAGTGATCCAGTTGCCTATGGAGACCACTGAAATCAAGGCTGTATAATCATCTGGCTTTCCTTTCAAAATGTGCTCTGTAAATAGTGCAACCTGTTCATTTTGGTACTCGCATAATAAAACTGAGGCATTCACTGAAACCTGCTTACCCAACATGGACGGACAGGTTTACTAGTCGATCGCAGAACTATATCAGCACCGAACAATCGACATGAATCCATTTTCACACAGCCTTAATATGTGCACATGTGCACTCATGCAGCCACACGATTTTAGCAGACATGTTTCTCATCTGCTCCATGTTGGTGGTGTGTGATTGCTGCATGGATCATGAATACTAGAGCATTTATCTTTAAATAACCTCCACCCCTGTCGCTTCTGAACAATAGCGAGACACTTCTAATTTTCTGCAAGATAATGGTAGTCATATTGAGATGAAAAAGGTCAAGGGTTGGCTTGTGAGGTTTTGATTGGTTCGGAGCCTCACATTGCCCCTAGAGATAAAATGGAAAGTGATATTTCATTTATAGCACCACCCTTCCAGACTGCGTCGCAATTTAAGGTAATAGTTCCACGAGGAGGCCGAGTTCTGCAATGATTAGAGTGCATCTACCAGTCAAACACACTAACAGAAAAATGGCTGCTCTGATGTCTTGTATTGGCAATTTTTAGCTGTTTTTTTATGATCAAAGGCATGTGCCTTGTGCTGTATAGTTTTTAACAGGCTGTTTTTACTATGTAGTTTTTAAAATTTTCTCCCACCCCCACCAACCAGCAAAGATTGATGGGTGTTGTTTATGAATATGTATAAGATATGCATATGCAGTTGAACCTGCCTTTGACCTTATCTGCTCACACGTATTCAGTGATTTACTGCTGTAACCCTGCATTGTAGTGTTTAGAATAATAAAAAGAAGTAGATACTGTAAGTCAAGATACTCCTATCATTGCACTGATTCTCAATACTCAAGCCTCAATATATGTTTATTCAAAATCGGCAGTACTTAATTCTCTACGTGCTCCTATGGAGATGTGGGGTGATGTCGCTGAGGTCGATTGGATGAACCTACGCTGACTTAGATTTTTTGTTGAGTGTAATATTTAATTCATGCTTTGACTAATATGGTTAGAATATCACCACTCCCTGGTAAGTGAATGTATTGAAGACCAAACTCTAGCTGACACATGTGAGATTGACCATAGTTCCTGGTATCTGAGTGACAGCCCAGAGGATGCATGTAATCATAAAACCAAAGCACCCCACATTGCTAAAACCCTTACATGCCAAATAATAAATCAATGGATCTCTAATCACACAACTTCTGTTTGTTACTACAGGTGCCCCTGACACCTAAAACAAATGCATGACATAACTTGCATATTCATATCATTTGTTTTATTATGTTTATTCCCAAAAGCATGATGAATGTCTTGAATCTTGAATCTTGAACCAACAACAGTAGAGAAACTAGCATTTGGCTGACATTGTTTTGTTATGTTTTACCCTTCTTGGTAGCTTTTGCATAATCTCTTTGGCCTCGTTTCTACATGTTTTTTTAATTTTTTATTTCAGCCTTAGGGCCAAATGCATCACTTGTTATGCAGTGACCCAAACCGCATTTCCCAAAGAGCAGTCAAGCCAGTGGGAGTGGCCTGAGCTTGTTGTGGAAGCTGCCCTTTAAGGTCACTACAATGGTCATGTGATAGGCCAGCGGAGCCCCCTGGGCCATATGACAAACCGAGCTGCCACACTGAGGTGTGTGTCAGGGGTGTGTTTCCACAAAGCATTCTATAAAAGTGTAACTGGGCTGTATTTGCCCTTTCCTCCTGCTATGCTTTCAGCCAACAGGCCCCTGAAGATCTCTTAAAAAGTGCTGATCCACAGAGGAGGACTGGTGCTCTTGTAATCCTTCTAGCTCTGCTCCACCTCCCTCTTCCGATCCCAACCCTCTGTACCTCCTGCTTTCTCTCTCACATTCCCTCACTGTCTCCTGCTGATGCATTGCGCTGATGTAAGCGACAAGGTGATGGGATGAAGGGGCTTGTTTGGGCCCCAAGCTAATTACCACACATTAGAGCATGACTAAATAAATCTTAAGTGCTGCTAATTGCTTGGCACTGAAAACAATAACTGTAGTACTTGCCCAGAGGCTCTGGGGTAGTGATGGGCTGGGGCACTGGGGACCATGGGCCTTGGCACTGGGCCAACAGAAGACACTAGCACCATCAGTCAACTCCCTCACCCCCTCTGCCTTCATGTTAAAGTCACACACCACTTGGCACTCCCACTACATGCTCCATATGCCCCACACGCACCACAACCACCACCCAGTCCCCAACACACTCCCTGCAGCCCTCACCAGCAAAGAATAAGCCATACATGACAGGCATAGACAAGCGCAGTCTGTCTGTAGAGCCATCGTACATCACTGCATTAATAAACATGAATTAGTAATGACACAATTAGATGGTGTTGTTCTGACATTTACTAGTACAATAAGGGTGTTCTCTTTACAACCCCCTTTGGCCTGCACTGGAGCGCCATCAGACCCCAGACCTTTACTTGTGAGACCTGGAAGGGGTTGAGATGTCCCATTTTAACCCATCTAAGGGATCATATTAAGATTAGTTATTTATTTTATAATTTCTTCTCCAAAATATCAATATCGGTAATAGCCTAAAACAAAATCCTGTGTTGGTCCAGCTTTATTCTGTATTTATGTAGGTATGTATGTATCTACATGTGTATGTAAAATATATGTGTCTTTTTCCTTCTCAGGTTGCATTCTGTTTTGTTTGAAGAGACATTTAATCAGCCTGTGCTGCCTACCAGATCTCGTGTGGCCCAAAGGTATGTGTATTACAGATGTCCCACCAGCCCTAACACACTCAATAGGGAATCACAGAGCTTTTCACTCTGCCACAGCATTCAACAAAGATGGTTGCCGTACACTGCAGACAACATTATGTGACAGCGTTTCCAACTAGTCTTCATTATTATGATCTCTTTGTAGATCTCTTTCTAGAGGAGTTGGTAAATGTGAATTTCTATGCTCTACAAAGAGATTTGGGCAGTATAGGCACTGCACATCATAATGTTTAATGTCTGATCTGAAGAAAGTTGATATCTATAGATAGAACATTTTCAGTTTGTTCCTTTTCATCACAGTCATGGATATACATATTTTTTTTAAATATTCCTTAATCAATTGAATTAAACAAACAGTATAGTTTAAGGAGTAGCTGTGCTTTTGTGCACAGTGTTTATTTAGTTTGCAATGGTGCTAGCTGACTGATGCACAATATGAGTTATCATCAGAGGAATTATATGCCTTATAATATGCCTTTTAATCAAAACTCATTAGCATAAACTCACACAGACACACATTAACCTAAAAAAAGTATGCACATTTACAATGCAAATTGTTCAAAGCCCTCATCAATTCTTTTGTTTCAGATTTAGCTCTTTCTTTTTTCCCAGTTTTAATTGTTTTTTGTATCTTGAAGTTTCATTTTCCAGAAAGTGACAGGGGTGAAAAGGGATGTGATCTAAGTGTCACATTTATCCTCTAGCCACTTTCTGATGCTCCTTTCTCTCCCCTGAACCACTGGCTTCTCATTTGCACTGCCACTCTTCTGCAGTGTTTTACTGCTTTCCCAGGGGACTCATGCGCTTTTGTTAGCTTTTCTGTGAACACACACAGCCTAATTGGTTGATTAGTTCAGGTTGACTGGCCTTTTAATTGAATTGTAATTTAGATTTGATGTGTCTAATGAAGATCCTAATTTATGGTTTGGCACTCATCCAAGGGTTTGTTTTTGAGAGCAGGAATTAAACAAAAAGGATGAAAGGAAACAAGAAAATGATTTAGTGTCTTAGTGCTGCTTTGATAGCACATTAATTAAATCTTTGTGTAAGGTGATAACACTTCAGTTAGTTTATCTCCCTGAAATTAAGTGATATAGACAATAGTAAGGCACTGTTATTAGTAAAAACCATTGAGAGTTTAGTGTAAGTGTTTAAATCCATGAAGTCTTTTGGTTATTTAACGGGCCAAAATGATAGGCCTATTTCTCTATACCTTTAAATGCTATGACTATGTATACTGGCTGTAAATTTTACCCAAAGAGCAACAGATATCAATCCCAATTCAAGATATCAGCATACTATTAACCAAAAATGATTAAGAGCATGGCTGAGAATACTGGCAGCCATATTCCGCTTTTACACTATGTTACACTGTGAGTCATTTGCTTGAATTTATCGAGACTTTGGCTTAGTTCATTTTCAACACAATCTGTTAAGGCACAGAGCAGGTATTGCAGGTAGTGCGCAATTACTAAGCGTTATTTATACTGCCATGGGTTTTTCTTTTAAAAGAGATTAACAAAATTATAGCCCCTCCTTTCACAGTTAAGACAGCTTTTTAGCCAACTTACTCTGTCCTAGAAACACCATCAGCGTAGTTATAAAGGATCCTCTAAAAAAAATGTAATTCCTTTGTGTGTTTGCTTAGAAAACATTGCATTTGACCTATATTTGAGTCCATGTTGGATCAGGGTTTTGTAAATCTGGATCAGATGTCAGATCTATGTGACCAGGGGCATATCACAACATTCAAGAATCTGCATTCTCTATGGGTCCCTCTATGCATCCACCTCTATTCATTTATTCTATCTCCTCCCATAAGGGCCCTGTTTACTCAGTCTACGTTTCCACCCCAGTCTTACGTCCCTGCCTGTGACCACTGGCCATACTTGTATTTTTCTCCTGTCTAGCAACTCTAACCATTCTTGAGCAAAAAAAATAGACTTTTGCGACTGATAACCGTAAGGTAGTTTAACAGTCATAGACAATGAGAAAAGTGTATATGATATTATGCGCTGCACTCACACAACAATCTGTGTGTACGATCAACTTTAATACAAGCAAGCTTATACTATGATGTTTATCTTCCTCTCTTCATTTAAACACCAATTGAGTGTTAATGTAATGTAAATTGTAATGTATCTGGTCTACACTTGTATTTGTGTTTAGCTAAATAGAAGTAAATAACTCTAAGTCAAGAGCTGCATGCCAATTCCATAATATATAATATTTACATGAAGTTTTGAATGTTTTGAATACACTAAAAATGCATATATTCCTACATGATACATTCTTAATTTGCCTGATTGTCTTGAGTGTGGTGTGTGGACGGTTGTGAGAGAGAACAAAAACAGAGATTAAATCAATGGAACAGTTAAACCTTCGGAAAACATTTTGTGTCCTTTTTGTTTTACTCCTAATTTGAAAATAGCAGTGAAGTACCAAAATCACAGTTTAATGTAATGAAGTCTGTTGGAGACAATCTTGTAACATTTCCTGTCATTAGTTTCTTGTATTATAACTGTCACAACAGTATACTGTGAAACATACACACTGCATTGTTATTGTGTTAGTATGCAGTGTGTATCTGGGGCACAACCAAGGATATGTACCGCCACACACCAATTGCATTGTGTACTGCATAATTATGTGTAATTAGATTTACAGTTTATTTTACAGAACTGTATGTATGTGCTTTTTGTCCTTGGTACACAATGTTCATTCTTTTAATTGAATTGCATGTTCCCAGAGGATTAAACCTGTAGATTGTAGGCCTTTTTCTTTGAGCAGCAGAGCTCAAGTGCAAAGTGAGTTTATGAGCACCAGGGTACTCTCCCACACTTTAGAGGAATATACCTTCCCTTAAATCCACAATTATGCACAAGGCAGTCACATTAAAAGTCGATCAATGGAAACTTGATTTCTCTTTAGCATTGGGGAAATGATCCCAGAAGCCTTTTGACTCCACCTCCAGTGCAGCCCAGCTTGGGGCCTTGAATTGAAGTGGTCCAGTTGTCTGTACTGTTAAATTCCAGCAAAATTCAAAATAAAATAAAAATTAAATCCAATCCAATGAATTGTCAAAAAAAAATCCCAAAGCTAGCTTTATCCACACCAGTTCAAAACAGCAAAACTTTGATATTTTCCACAGTTGCACTACCATAATGCAGTCCTTTTCATCTTAAAGGGGAAATCAGTGTTGGAATATACATCCAACTTTCTCTTGATCAGAAATGTTCCCTTTGCTTCCTCCATTCATCTTTGTATCCAGGATGCAGGCTATTTCTTTCATTCTTTGATTTTCTCAGGAATTCCCAGTTATGTGCTGGGCCTTCTCTGTCCCATGTTGTCACCAAGGCGAACTGCAGATCTTTCAGACTCCAGCTTCTTCTGTTCAGGGGGAGTTTTTCTTCTTGACAAAACATAAAAAATTAAATATAATAAATAAAGCAGGATAATTGTTTTTTTTTGTCTGTACAGTACTGTATATCTAAATCACCTACCATCCACATCCCCCTCCTCCCTTTACCTTCCCTTTGAACCTCATGCAATCATGCACACTTATGCACATGCAACAATGTACCTGGCAGTGCTACATAGCAGGCCAAAGTAGTGCAGGCATTAGCAACCTCAGGTGTGGGAATCACGCCCTTTCTTGCACACATACACATTTCTTTGCACTATTTCTCCATCTGTCACTTACCCGCATACTTAAAGCAGTAGTCATTAGTCGCTCTCACCCTCTCTCTCTTAATGAGAAAGCAATTACCATAGATTTCTCCCCAATCCCAGTGGCCTGGCAGCATTGTCCGAAAACCTGCCTCCCCACCTGCCTTCAGCTCTGCGTCTGCTTCTCTCTCAGATTTGCTTCTCTTCCCTTGTACCTCTTCTCCCTTTCACTGTGGCTGCAGACTCTCTCTCTTTCTCCATCCTCTCTGCAGCCTTTCTCTTTCGCTCCTCCCATCTCTGAGCTCTAGGCTGCTCTGGGTTTTAGACGGATCACTCTCACAATGGTTGATCAATACAGGTATTGATCCACTGGCAAAATGTTTATAAAATCTTTCTGGGCAGCTGCAGTGCAGTGGGGAGGGGAGGCGGGGCGATTAGAGGGCCAGCATGCCATGCCATTCGCCTATGAGAGAGCAAGCACAAACCTGATTGGCTGTGTGTCTACCCGCCTTGCCAGGAAGAGGGCTGGCATAGTCTGTGTTTCTTTGTTATTGTTGCTTGGTATACCACAGCCCTCCCTGGCTTACGCCGGTAAACTTCCCAGTCCACCGAAGCAGCGGCAGTATAACCTTCTCGCTGCTCGGTGTTGCCTGCTTGTCAAGCCGTGTCGCCCGCTCCCTCTCCTTTAACATCAGCCAAGAAATTAATTTGCATAAATTAGCAAACTGCAGGCAATCCCAGTCTAATGATCTACTGTCGTTTCATTCCCCTTTTCTCCCCTTGTCTTAGCGGGAAAACTCTTTCTCCTTGATGCCGCCCTGGCGCTTGCCTACCACATGTCCACATGCCCACTATGGCAAATGTGTTGGCTCAGAAACCTTGCCCCTGTTTCACTCACAAACAGACCAACACACATACACACACCACGGATCCCAGCATGAACGAATATAGGGACGCTCATAAACTGGCAATGTGTGTAGAGAAACACATATCCACAGCATGTCCCTGTTGTGCCGTCATAAGGGAACAGGGAGCAGTCTGGGGACAGTCCTTTTCCCTGGCTCTCAGCCTTGTCTCCCTCTTCACTCTCACACTTTGAAGCTCACTGTAAATGAAGTGCTTCAGCTCTAGTCTTTGTTTTTCTATTGTAGGGATCATTAGCAACATTAGCGGCAGCACACCAGCCATAGCACGCACGCTGTTGCTCCACTTGGGAATGCTAGAGGATACAGCTACAGTACTCAAATACTGGAACAAAACCGCAGTACAACTAGATAGCAGATTTAAGTGACAGGGTTTATCAAAGGCTTTGTAAACCAGGGAGGGGCTCTTGCTAATGTCTTGTTGAGTGATGATATATGAGATGTTTCATTACACAGAAGATAATTGCAGCGTGGAGCGCAGTGTGGTGTAACTTTTTCCAGAGTCACAACTCTAGTTGAACCAGACTAACATCTGTCATCCATAAGGCAAGGCAGCCTCTGTGACCCAGAGTCAACCTCAACCCTGTGGGGTGTGTCGCTGTGTCTGTCCTCCTCCTTTTCTGGCACCTACTGTAGACCCAGACCCCCAGATACCGGCCCAAACCACAACCATTTCTTATTAAAGCACCGTGTTAAGCTAATTACGGGAGATGATCCATATGACAGTAGCTGTCTCAGTGTTGCACTCTTGTAATTAGCTACATTAGTTGCTTCTTCTGCTTGGCACATGGTGGAAAGGTCCTCCTGGATTTTCTTAGGCCTCATCCAGCTGACTAAACCTGGGTTGCAGGAATATGATCGGCACACATGTACACAGACAGACAGACAGACATGTGTAGGAAGTGTCACTCACACATACGCTAAAGCGTGGCAATTACTCTAACACATCCAGAAGTGGCCACAGCCCATTCATTACCATAACATGTAATGAAGTTTTATCCCTCATCATGTTGTCTGTGGTTGGGGAGTGGTGTGTGGCTGTTATCCTCCACTACTCCAGATGTCTTCCAGGCTGTCTCTCTTTTTTTTTTTGCTGCACTAGACTGAAGACATGACATTCAGTACCCCACCTTTAGGCATTTCCCACTTTTTCATCTCTGCTTTTATCCCCTTGTAAATTTATTTTGAACCCATCCATTGTTGTTTCTTGTCTCCTCCTTTATCCCATTTTTCCCCTTCTGTTTTTTGTCCACCTACCCTCCCATCTCTAAGAGAGTGTGTTATTTATTTCATCTGAATGCAGGGGCTCTTTGCGGCATGCTTCTCACAGTAATCAATTTGAACTCAAACAGCATAACCAAACAAAGCGCTGTACTCATTTCAGCATGGGCATATCTCCCTCCTGCTCCTTCATTGGAAGACATTTTGTTCTCACTCTGATGCCATTATGTCAATCACCACAGACATGTGGTGATGTGTGAATGCAGCCGCTAAATGAGTCATGGCAAGCAATGACCATTAGAGACTAGAGAGTTTACATCTGTTAATGTATATGCCAGTTTTGTTGCATATGATTGTGATCTTTCACAAATGGAAGTTCAATCACATTGCAAATTATTTGGTTCTTACCAAGATAAATAAAAACTTAAATTTAGAAGTGATTTATCTTATTTATTTATCTTGTTTTAAGATTTCTTCTTATTGTAAGTGTACAATGTATTTACACTATAATCCTAAATTCTGAAGTGAAATTATATTGATACATGGACAGATAATTTCACTTTTTTTGAGTACCTTTTCCCTGAGATTTAGTGTTTTTATCTTGTTTTAAGACACCGTTTTGCAGTGCAGTTTTTACTCTGTGGCTTTTAGGACACACAAGTGTTTTCAGCATGTGGTTTTTTCCTTTTCATTCAGCATTTTCAGAAACTCCTTGTCCTTATTGGGGGACAACATAGAGTGTAGGCAAGAAGCAAGTTTCTCCACTGCTGTATGAATGAGAAAGACTCGGCCGGCTCTCATCCTTTTCTCTGCCAACCATCCGCTTTGTACAGCAGTTGAGACCGCTGGATTGGCCTCTTCCCTTGCTCTGCTTTTATTGATTTCAGCCAGACATAGAGAAAGACAGAAAGAAAGGGCCTTTTCAGGAAGAAGTTAAACGGTCAAGTAGCAGGTGGAGGGTGGCTTTCACCACTTTATTGACGAGGTGGAAAAATGTCACTATTATGGAGGCCCTTACAGCAGATAGCGAGCTGATTGGATGAGTGCCCCCGGGTCAGAGTGGAGCACGTTTCCCCTGCAGCCAAACAAGAGCAAATAAAAGTGCAGAGGAATCCGCTTGAACTAGAGGTGAGGTTTCTCTCTACTAGGCCTTTCTGTAGGCAACATTTCTCTGGGTCTATGAGGCAAAGTGCTTGGAACTTGAACCAAGTTCTGATCTCTGGTGTACTTCTTTCCTCTGATCTCTCTTCTCAAAGCCTTCTGGGTTTGCATTTTATAGCTCTATAGGGACTTCCATGTTATATATATTACACAAACTCATGATACATACAGATGTTGAACTAGTGCTACACTGCTATAGAAATGGGTAAGAGATGAAGAAATTGATAATGCATGTACTAAGACCATGGCGGTGGTGATCACGCAGATCAGACAAAGACACGTTGCACATACAGCCATTTCAAAGATGCCAAGGCAGGCAGAATTTTGACATGTATTAGTGGTGTCTCCACACTTTGGTCCACAGATTTAGAATATTTAACAATGTATTTGTGATTGAAAGTACACAAGGATAACACCAGGCTTACTGTATCATAAGAAATTGGGCAGGTGTCACTTTGTGATCGCCCCTGAAGTCAGAGGAAAAAGTTTATTGATGTGGAAAATGAAAGGGAAAAGCAATATACGATGTTTGCAAAAAGTGGCTGGGGGTACAGCATTGGATCTGACTTGTGAGACTGTAAATGGTCCCTGACAGAGATAAGGTTGGGTATGGCTGAGGTTTCAAAGCCACTCTCAGGCCTTGCCTTCTGACGTCAATCAGTCTAATTAGCCCGGCATATCATCTGGCTGCCCCTGCTAGCAGCACAAGACAGACCTCTGGAAAGGTCAGAATGCCACAACAGAGACAGAGCAGTGCTTAATCAGAGGTGAAATGGTTTCTTTTCTAAATTGATTCCAGTTTGAATCAGACAAGAGTGTCTTGTGTTGAGCCACTTTAAGACTTAATGGAACGGTGGCAGGCGCTTTTAGGAGGGCTTTTAAAACAAGACATTAACAAACAAAAACTGCTCTGGTGACATCTGGACCAGGGCCCAAAGAGCAATGGGCCATATGAAAGATCTGTCTGTCTGCCTCTATCTTAATCTCTTTCTGGTTTCTTTTCTCTGTTTTCCTCTCACTATGTATCTCTTTATCTCCCACTCTGCATGAGAAACAGTACACATTCACATATATCTACGCACAAACGAACTGAGAAAATTCATGCAAACTCTGCAGGACACGTTGTCCATCTACATAGTAAAAACAATTGCAAAATCACTTATAAAATGTTGACACAAAACAGTACGAAATAAATATTTTGTCTTCTCTCTCACAAAGTAAACTAAGTACCATTAACACTGGACCCCTGAGGCGTTATATCATTTTACACCCTCTTTAAAACTCTTTTTACAACAGGCTTGTCACAGCCATGTATACATAGAAGAAAACATCTGCGCTTGCCTACACACGCACACACACACGCACACGCACACACCCATACACACACACACACACACACACACACATGCACACACACACACACACACACACACACACACACACACATCTGCACACTGCATGTTCACCAACTCCCTTATGCTGAATGCATAATATATGTAATGAAATAATGTTTCCAGTGGGGATGGTTGTGGCTGGGGGATGGAGATGTGAAGTGAATATCAATGTGGCTCCCCCCAGACTCCTTGGTTCAATTGCTGTGATAGTGGGGGGTAAATGAATCTGTGGGAGTGGGAGAAGCTTTATCCCTTTGCCCAAAGCTACTATGAAGAGTCCACACAGATAGAGGAGGGGGTTCTTCACTGGCCCACTCAGTCACTATCAACTTAAGATTTATGCATTCTAACTGATGGTGTGTCCTTTGTTGTCCCCTTCCTCCCATGTCCAAGCTGTTGCTGAATGGTTGAATTCTGTCTTCTATTCTGAAGAGCAACTACTGGCTCCTAACTGCAAATGCTGACTGTATACGATACTTTTAATTAAAATGAAAATCTAAAGCATGATGCATTTGTGGCATGTAGACAGACACACAAGCCAGTGACATACAGTACAACATACCCTTCAGATGGAGGCTGGTCCTACTATACCAAAGGCACTAGCTACGTGAGTTCAAGCTGCTCTGAACCACAGCTTCTCCAGGAAATCTCAATGAAAATCAACGGAGAGACAAATTACATTTCCCCCTGTGCTCACCTTGACTGACTCAAGTGAGCTCATCTGTTCCATCTTGTCAGAGTGGAGATGCTGTGTCTCTGTCAGCCGGGGCTTTGATGTTTTAAACATTACCATTAATAATGTTTTCAGCATCAGCATTAATTGCTTTGCTACTGTGTCCTGCTCGATTCATCCTAAGCTGAACCATGCATAAATCAAAACTAACTACCTTTGTCTTGAAATTTTGAGGTCAGGAATTTTGGATGAGACCAAACTTGAGTGTGGCCAAGTAGAGAGAGAGAGAGAGTGTGTGTGTGTGTGTGTGTGTGTGTGTGTGTGTGTGTGTGTGTGTGTGTGTGTGTGTGTGTGTGTGTGTGTGTGTGTGTGTGTGTGCGCGTGCTCGTGTGTGTGTGTTTGTGAACATATGTTGCACAAAGACAGTGCAAGCATGCATGTGTGAGTTTGTGTAAAGAATGTAGAGGTTTAGGGTTCTTTTTCATGACTCCCATATTAGTGTAATGATGAAATTTGAGCAAAAGATGCTGCATAATCTAGAATGCATGAATTTTTGCCCACATAACTGGAATGCCATTCAGACATGGTGACACTCTCTTTTTTAATTTCTTTTACAGAAAAAGTTGAAATATTGGAGCTGTCACTGAGTTAGCTTTGGGATGTCGTTCAATGCAGGATGTGGTAACTTTTGAAGTAGTTTGGATTAGACGCTAGAGAAGTATTTTTGTGACTTCCAGATGTTCCGTTATCTATAATTCCCAGCTGTGTTCTGAGAGGTTAAATGAGCTGGAAAGTTTCTGTCCAAGTTCTGTTATACTCATCAAACTCAGGGAAATGTAATTAGTTCCTTTTTTGAGATCACATAGCCTAGCAACTAACTCCTAAATAAACAATAAAAAAAATGGCCTTTCTTTTTCATTTAGCCACACCTCTTATCTGCCAAGCACCTCCTATTGAGTGGCTTTGGCCCTACCCAGTCTATGGGGCCCCGCAATGTGAAGACAGGGTGAGGAATGTGTGAAGCATCCAAGGAAACATGAACTGCGATTTTCCCACAAGTATGAAAAAAACAGAGGCCATGGCTGTGGAATCTTTCTGACGCAATCAGCTAGTGGGATGGCTGCTGTACAGTTGGGATTTGGACAGGGGCTCAGGTCAGGGTGTTGTTAAAGCTCTAGTCTTAGGACTTAAAGATCTAAGCTGGACCTCGGTGGGTTAGGAATCTGCTGACAAGGGTCAAACCTGATGAGCAAAACTGGATGGAAAGATAGCAGGAGCTGCTGGATCACCCCATTTGGGAGCACTCTATAGTTCCTACTATTTCATTTTTAACAGGCATCTGTGGGGCAGCCTATTAATTGTTTGTTGGCCAAACCATCATTAAAAAAGCAGACAGTAGGGTGGCTTTTACAGTGATATGAGAGGGAGCAGAGAGCTGAAACAGGAGAGAAGCATCACTGAAGAGGCCCCAAGAGGCCCTGTTAGATTCCCAGATGATTACCACGCTACCGTTGCCTCTGTAATTCTTCAAACATTAAGACACACGGTTGAAAGAAATTCCCAAACACAAAAACAGAGCAAACTTCAATGAGTGACTCTCTTTCTTTCCTGATCTAATTATCGCTGCCCCCATAATCGCTGTTATATTCATCATAGTGCTCAGTATTTATAGGGTCTGTTTTCATCATAGTAATAATGTCACTCTGGAATTCCCATGCAGAGCAAAAGAGAAAGAGGCATACATCATAGAGTATATAGAGGAAGCAGCTGGAAATAGGGAGGGCTGCTTCTTGCATCCAGATATCATTTGATGTTACGGAGGCCACAACAACAGGACTTATCCTCTCCCTCCTTGCAAATGCCCCCTTGTTTTGTCTGGACTTTCCCCTGCTTCTCCACTGTAGAGACTCCAGATGAACTGGGTTCAGCTCGGCGCTTACCTCAGATCCTTGACTGGGTCCAGGAGCTGCTTCAGAGCGGGCCTCACTTTCATAGGATCTTTGGAATTTGGAAACCTCACATTAGGCAATTTTCTTTCTTTTTTATTGGCTTTTTACTGTATAAACAGTCTTTCTTTTCTTTCTTTCTTTCTTTCTTTCTTTCTTATTTGACTTTTTACTGTATTAACAGCATTTCAGTCTTTTTGTTTGTCTTTCTGTCTTTCCACCTCTACACCACACAGCTCTTCAAGTCTGCATCCAGCTTACTCTGCTCTCATGTTCCCTCTCTCACCTCTCCATCTCTCCCTACCCCCCTCCACCGCCAACCCACCCCTATTCTAAGGAAGCCCACTGCCTCCAATACTCTGCCCCCACCATGTTGCTCCCAGTATTCGGGTATATATTTAACACCCACATGTGAGGCCTGGTGAAAGTGCCTGGGGAATGGAAAGGAAAACAAGCATGCCCTCTCTCCCGGCCCTTTAGTGCTAGTCTGCTATAAATACCTCCGGGTGGCGCGCCAGTTCCAGCACCAGTGGCATGGGAACCTCTCTCCCTCCTCTGGTCCATTGCTTGACCACTCAAGTCCAGTCTGGGAAGGCTTAAGCAGACAAGCTGGCCTAAAGGGTGGGTGCATGAGTAGGTGTGTGCAATGTGGGTGGTGTAGGGAAAAAGTATGGAGGACTGTGTATGGAAGTGGTGGTCTTTCTGTGTGTTTTGTCTGTCTCTGAGGAGCATCCCTGTGTCGGCACCCTTTATGTCATCTCCCTTTTCAAAAGACTTCATGTATACTGCATTTATTCTGTTTGCCTTATGAAGATTGTATGAATATGTGCTTTTCAAACTGTTAAAAAAAGAGATCCTCTTTTCTTCACTGCGATGAAGCGTTTGTTATGTTACTCCCCCAAAAATTGATTTAGACTTTTCAAAGGTTTGTTCTTCACAGTGCTGTCTCCCTGTGTCGATGCACGACAGGCTCAGCTCATATTTTCAGAATTTGAGGTAATAGTTTTAAACTGACAGACTAAACATCTCTCTCCCTGGCTGTTCCACTTCCACAGAGTAAATAGTTTCATTTGCACAGACATACGCACACACGCAGGCAGGCACGCACACACACACACAGGAAGGCAGGCAGGCAGGCGCGTACGCACGCACACAAACTGGGTGACTGACTTTTTCTAATGATTGTTTTTGGTTTGTGGGGGTTCAGAATATTTTTTTGGGTCGTAAATTAAAAGATATTAGGACTAAGGACACTTTTTTTTTGCCTCCGTTCATTTGAAATATTTTGTACAGTAGATGCAAGGCAGGACATTGTTTTGGCCTTTTTATGGATTTAGTTATCAATATATATCACTAAGGATTTTTGTGAATAGATTGTGTCAGCTAAAAAAAGACATACTCTACATCAAAGCTTTTTTTTAGTCATTTAACATACTTAGTCTACAGATTAAATGTCTCTGTTGTTCCTTTTCCCCCTCACACCTCTTTGCATTCTCCCCATGTCTCTTTTTCTCTCCCTCTCCTTTCCTCTCTCCCACCCCTACAAGGCTCACTTGTTATTTTTTTGTACAAGGTCCTGTAATTAAGTTTGACATAAGCACAGGGATTAAATATGCGGTTGAGGAGGGAGAGAAAGGAGCTCTGTTACAATCTCAAGGCCAGCTGTAAAATGGAACCAGATTGCGACACTTGGAGTTTAAAAGTTTGGGAAAGATGCCGAGACTGGAGCTGTGCTGTACCGACAGCAAGATCTGAGTCTTTCTCCAGCTTTAGAGCAGCCATAAGTGTCTCCAGCAAAAAGGTTAATATTAAAACTTCTTAGGCAGAAGACTAACACTTAGTCCGATCCAATAATCATTTCTTTTTCAGCTAAGAGACTGGAAACTTTTCCAACCAAACATTAACCATTGTCTGTCAACCAGATGACTGTTAACCTAACCACAGCCAAAACCTCTGCTGCCAAATGTTAACTTGTTAACTGCACATTTACAATCCATGAGAATAATTGTTTTTAAAGACAGCTATCGGTAATTTGTCTGCCAGTTTATACGTAGTTATCGAACCTGATTCAAATCTGGCGGCAACTTCAGAACAGAAGTAAGAAGCATGGTTTTTTAAACATGTTTACAGGTAACCAAACTAATCTTTTAAGTAAAGACAAAAAGAGAAATCCCACCCATAGCATCCTACTGAAGGTAAGAATGGTAACTGTAAACCATGCAGCAGGCTATCACTCAATCACTGACACCAAATATAGAAATATAGGCTAAGATCAGCCCCCAGTGCACCCAGCGTGTCGATAGGATTTTCTTCTGTTCCGAACTCTGAGAGGTCTCACATGGAACTTTGCATTCTTAAATAACTCTGGCAAAATGCTTTAATCTTAATGAGTCTGAACAGCAAATCTCTCATCTGCAGCAAAAAGGATTAGGAATGCAGAAAAAAGACTGCCGTTCCACTTTGATGAATTGTGTTTAGAAAATCCCTGGGCATGAAGTTCCCTCAATGAACAAAGCGTTAGGCGAGAACGGATGCTTTTAAACAACACAACTTATCTGAGAAAAACAGAACATGCATTTAAGTGGAAATACAAAAGCAGAGCAGATTCGACTCCTCTGAAAATGATAAAAGTGACTAACTCTTTTCCTCAATCCACTTAGCTACTTCTTTTAGAATCAAACCTGGAGTAGCTTTGCACAAATTACGTGCATTGTGTTTGCAGTGCTTCATCAGTGGCTTGTTTATTTATTCTGCAGGATGCGTTCTGCCATTGTTAAGCATAAATAAATGAATTCATAATTTTGCCTCTTGGTAGAAGTTCTTGAAATGGGTGATGCAGTGATGAAGAAGGGAGTTGATGAACAGAGACAGTTCACTGCCAAGAAATTTTGATTCCAAAACAACAGAAACTCTGCTCTTTTGAGTGTAGCTTTTCTCACCGTTTACAGAAGACCTTTTTTTTTATTTACCAAGTGTGGAAATGTATTTAGTTAAGTACGTTATTATGCAGAGGTGTTTATTTGTATTTGCTTAATACATTATTGATAATATGTTAATGTAATCCAAATCATAGCAGTTCAGCATTTACTTGATTAATTATTACTCTGTGCTGTAATTTCCCCAAACAGTCTCTCTGAGTGGTAGGGGTTAGAGCAGTAAGCCTCTGGCTAGTTCAGACTGCTCAAACTACAAAGAGCGTTACTGCACTGGGACCTGCTCTTGGTTCTCCCTTTCCAACCCCCCCCCTACCTCCCCAAATGCTCCGAGGCCTTAAGAAAACTACTCTGGCTCAATCTTCACTGTATTTATTTTACCTTTCGTTCCAAGTCAGCGCTCCTCTTTGTTTCCTGTAATGGACGTTAAGAGGAGATATTGCTGATGCAGGCCAGACATACGATCCATATTAATGAGAAAACACGGTTGAGCCAGATATACAACCTCCTAAAATAAATGAGAATATCACCAGGGTGTGATTTTTTAATAAACAAACATAATTGTCTTCCTGCTCAGCACAAGTGTCTGTGTTGCAAAGACATCAATGTTGTGTGTGGGTAGAGTAGTGATAAATATTGCCAAGCACTTGACCTATATTGATCCCCCAGTAGGATGTATACCCACTCCACTATGTTGAGCCTAAACATCTGGTCACCAGAGTGCTCCTTTGAATGACAGATAACATCTGGGAAGTCTGCTGCTATCACAGGAAACAATGTTCCTATCTCCCCCTCTCCGCCCCTCTATCTCTCTTCACTCTCTCCCCCTTGTCCCTCTTTCCCCATGTCCTGATCATAAGCACATCCTTCTCATTGATTTACCATTAACCCCTTCTAGACTGTGAGTATCTTCCCTCCCAGACACACAGACACTAATAGCCGTAGTGATGCCATAATGGCATCACTATGGCTGCCAGTTCTCATCAGTCTGCCCAGGTCGGCAGGCTGGTCCAGTTCATCTCCAACTGTCTGCTGCATACTCTTCCTGTGTTCTTTTTTGGGCTCTTCCCTGTATTTTTAGTACTTCCGTCCTTCCTTTCTCCCTAACTTTGTTTCTTTATTTTTTTGAACTCACTCTTTCCCTCTTTTATTTCCTTCTTAAACATTCTTGTCTTCGTTATTCTCTGTGAACCTCATCTTCCTTTTCCTCTCAGTTACCTGTTACTGTAATGTTCACCTGGCATTTAGCATCAGGTCACAGATATAGAGCCACAGTAAAGTATTACTTTCACAATACTCTGACGATACTTGTGTGTGTGTGTGTGTGTGTGTGTGTGTGTGTGTGTGTGTGTGTGTGTGAGCGTGTGTACGTCTGTACCTATGTGTCAATATCTTACTATATGAGCTTGCAGGTATTTGCAGGAGTCTGAGATGAACTGTGTTCTACAAATGTAGTTACATCAAAATAGCAGTGCAACTTTAGCTTCAATTACTATGAACACAACTTTTGAAAAATAATCGCAAGTGCTATTACAAAAAAATATTAAACTTTTATGTTTGGGTGGCTGTGTTAATGTGTGCATATGTGTAGATTTCTTTCATTTTCATGTTGAACAGACGCGTAAAAATATATACTTACATAAAAGGATGCCATCATATCTGTTTTGCTATGTCTTTCCTCCCTCACTTTGGCAACTGCTTTGGCGGCAGAGATGAACTAAATGTGTGTTTGTTAGGTTGTGTTTGTGAGCCACAATAGAGGCAAGTTAGAAAAAGCCCTTCATTTAAGCATGGCGTGCCTCCATCAGTCCTAGTCTCTGATGTACAAAGAGCCCAGAGGAAGGAGCTTCACAGCTGTTTGTAAACTATGAGAACAGGAAAGGTCAACAAAGTAATGCAGTGCGTTTTTTGTAACGCATTTTCATCTCTCTCTTTTCCATAGTGAGAAAGCAGGGCTGCACCCTGCCTCAGTAGTACTGGTGCATTTAAATTACTGTTCTTGCCTGGAGAATAATGGTGAAAGCATAACCCCATTGTATTCTTTGATAAACTCTGGACAAGGCATGGTATAAGCTGAGGAAGAGGCGCGGTTTAAGGGCACAATTGCCTTGCAAATTTACCATGGCAAAGTTTTTCAGAGAGACAGAGAGAGAGAAAGAGGGGAGAAGAAGGGTATATGTTGAATTGAGGGTTGTGGGAGAAAGACAAGGAAGAGGGAGATGGAGAATCCAGCATGTGGGTCCCTGTGTTGCAGGGACATGTGTTATCTCTGGGTGCAGAGGTCTTTGTTTGCAGGGCAGAGAGGTAAAGATTTCCTCTCCATGTCAGCGTCTTTCTTTAGGGCTCAGCACAGCGGGGACAATAGCAAACTAATCCACTACTGAATCAGGATTAATATTCAAGCTGCAAATATTAATTCACAGCCAAAAGGAGGAAATGCAGAATATGTCAAAAATGCTCAAACAAATAAAGAACAAAAAAGCCCAGGATCCTTGACCAAAAATTCCATCCCGAGACTTTCACATGAGTGCATTATTTTTACGGGGTCCTACAGTCTCGTCTCAGCATTCTGTTTGATTTCTGTATTAATCTTCATAATGATTATCTATAGAAAAGCGAGAGCTGGGGGAAGCCAAAGAGCTGTGTGTTGTTTTTGGCTATTCTCCTCACTAAGCTCTGGATTTAAGATCTGGATTTGAATATTTATGATAGAAAATAATAGAGGTTATAAAAATAAGTCCTTGCAGAGCTGGGCTGTAAGTTATAGGGGTAAGCAATGCCTCTAACATCAAAGAAGCCTGGAGTTGGCCAGTAGTTTGATTCCTGTAAAAGCCTACAGCTTTTCAGCCTGGCCCAATAGAAGGTGTGGCTCTTCTGAACACATATGATCCAAAAGTGTCACTCACTATCAGAGTGGTCACGTGTTCCCCAAATTTTGTAAAACATAAGCTATTTAGTTCAATTAAGTTTTGTCTCCCTCAAAAACAAGAGAAAATAAATCTGCCATCAGGGTGAGATCGTTTGACTTGTTTCAAATATAGTTGCACTTGTTTTGAGATTGAATCAAGTGACAGTATTTGTAACTGACAGGTGGATTACTCCTCTAGTTTCAACATCATGTCACTTGATCCTAGAAAATGTTTTAAGTATGCTGGTTTGCATTTGAAACAAGTGACACTTTGCCTCCTGTTTGACAGCTTTTTATTTTTCATACAATACTTAGATGTTAAGACGTATGACGATGATATTTTAGAGAACTTGGGAAATGAAATGCTCTCTCTGCTGTTCTCCTCTTGAGTGTCTCAGTAGTGGGGCAGAGCGACCTGTCCCAACAACATGAGGAGTTAACACGGGCTTTCAGGGGCCACGTCTGACGCTGTTGTGTGAAACATAAAATGTTTGATACACACTGACTGTTTGCTAGTAACACTGTACTAATAGTCTGTTGCTGTCAAATTTGTTTTATAATAAACTGAGGCGTTTGATATTTTACCTACCAGTCTCAAGTAGTTTTTGTGTCCTACATGAGAAAAAAAAAAAGGAAATAGAACAACGTTTTTAGACTGGATTAGTACTTTATTATTGTCCAAACAAGCATGCGTGTGCTTCCACAACACACTACTTTCAGCACACACACATACACACACACGCACACGCACACACACACACATACACGCTCAACCACATAATCTCACACTAGGGGGTAGAGGGCTGTTGTATACTGAAAAACCATTGTGGTTTTCAAAGGGGCTTCACAGAGGCTCTAACCATTGATAAGGTCTAATGTGATGAGGGATTGTAAACTTCATCTTTTATACATGGCAACATAATGTGAAAGGTCAGCTTATCTTAATCCTCAAATCTGCAGCATCCAGGCCTCTGGCCCATTTCATGAAGTTAAAGAAATAATCTTAGAGTCCATTCTGAAGACGGTCCTTATTATCTTCTCTGCAAGGTCCAATCAGAAGATATCATTAGAGTGTACTATGAATGCACTGTAAGGAATGATTATTTCTTTTTTCTAATCGTCCCCAATCATATCATAGAATCAGCTGGACTGTGTGCTCATGGTGAGAAGCTTTATTATGTCCAGTGATTAATCATCAAGCACTGCCCTTATCCCTCTTAGACACACAGCACACTGCTGGCCTGGTTCACGGAGGATAGAATGGGAAATATCACCTTCATCAGCACTGTGCTTGCCTGATTTTCCATACTGTTCAGTTCAGCCTCACCATTAGCCATATACAGTAAAATGCTGTAGTGTATGATCATCTCAAGTATATGAACATGGTTTTAAGACCTGTTATTCACTCAGGCTCCATGTAGAGGCCAATCAGTGCTGGGTTATAAAGAAGCACACCATTATGTTGTTTTTGCTTGCATCTTTAAACATGCCTTACCATCCTGATATTGCTTACTCTGGATTTTTGTTTGTTACCCTGGTGATCTGTTTCAATCTGCTCTCTTCCACTACTACAGACAGAAATGTCTTATTAATTTAAAAAGTAGGTTACAATGTGTCCTTAAATTCCAAACAAATTGAAGACAGATTATATATACAGCCGTAAAAAGTGGAAGTCGCTACCATATTTTGTGAATTACCACAGGTCAAAAAGGTCATTGTCTCAAGACCAAGTTTAGGCAATTTGTTGTTTAGGAATCCTTTGTTCTCAACTGAAAGTGTGTCAAATGTAGACAGATTGTAAAATATTTATTCCTTGACTGCAGATCATATTAGAGTCTTATTGTTTGTTTCGTTTTGTATTCCAACCCTAATTTGCCAGGGGTACAGTTTCTCAGGAAGTCTAACAAACACCCATCAACTTTAACAAAGGTAGACCCTATCCTGTAGCCTTAATTAGAAAGAAATTGTAAACAGACGCACGCCTTTCTTTTACGGATTATCCATACTTTATGACTGAATGTTTGAAGTTATGAGGGATTCTGAATCAGCACACTGCTCGAGTGGTGCTCTTATAGGACATTGTTGTCTTCAATTATTTTCAGTTATATTCCCGTCTGTAAGAAGCGGGGGATCATTTATTATTTAAAGATGCAATCGTTGCTGTTTATCTGGGATTTTTAAAACCGGGTTATCTTTTCGCGTAGTTTTTTTTTTTTGATTAAAGGAACAAAGTGTAATAAAGTGCAGTTTCAAACAGATGCTTGTCTCTCTAGCGCGAGAGCTCATCTGCTATTATTGTGATTTAATATGAACGGTGCCAAGCAGCTGCCGAGAGACGAGATCTAACGAGCATCGGGATGCTTTAGTATGTACATAAAGGGTCTCGCACAGACACAAGCTGGTGCAGACGCACACACACACACACACACAAATACACATTTAGTCACAGACTAACAATCATAGATGTCTTTATCCATATGTTGTAGCAAGAGGATTGACAGACTTGTAGCCGATTGTTTTGCAGCTGGATTAATGGATTTTCTTGGGAACAAGTAATGATGATTTGAGCAAATACGGATCAGTATCTTATTCCTTTAACCTAACCATCTTGAGAGCAAAAAAAACAATGCTATACTGCAATTGGTTAATATATCTTGCTACAACATCCTCTATTTCATTACTCAATGAAATGGTCATACACAGAGCTTCATCTCCCAAGTGCAACCTAACAATAGAATTTTTTTCCAAGTTGGAAAAGCCGTCGTAGTTCCAGTCTACTACTACATGTTCCTGTTCTTACACATATTGTTTTTTAAACCCCAAAGCCCTACAAGTCTTGTGTTGTGTCCCTGTTATGGTCACTAGTATCCACTTGCCCCACCATCACTCTTGTTACTTCCAATACTTAACTTTGCACTGAAGCCCTTACCCCTGAGACCCTAGTGTTTGGAGATTAGTCCAACCTCAACTGAAGTAGACAAACTGCAATCAATACCTGACATAAGCAGTCCGCCAGGGTCAGGCGACCTTGCTGTATGGCACCCACGGCAACTCTAGTAAAGTCCTTATAAATTCTGGGTGACTGACCCCTGACGACCTGGGTAGATAAGGTCAGTCCGGCCAGAGTGACTTAGAGCCAAGAGGCCAGTGTCCAGTCAGTCTGGCTGTCCTATAATGAAGTGGTCAGTATTGCCTTTCTGTCACTCAGCAATTACTGGGAGAGATATGGAGCCATAGATAGGTGCTGAATGCACAGGGAGGCAGCGGCCACAAAATTACATTCACAAGGCAAAGGACCGGTAAAGTGACATGTAAACTACTCTAATATGGACTGGTAATGACTGGGAGTAAGATGGATCGAAAGGAGTCTGAGAACTTTAATGGGACTGCAATACTGTACATATGTGCTTGCAGGCACAGGAGACACTACTGTAAGGCTTTTGGTTAATAGCTGTTTTTTAAACTGATGATTTGCTGCAAGAAAAAAACAGTCATGCAGTATAACCTCATTGTATGTCTCCTTCACAGGATGCAGCATTACATTACGCTTAAATTGCTACTTCAGATATCTTTCAAATTATTCGGTTATTGTATTTGCAGATTCATATAAATGTACTGTAGAAAAAAATGGACATCAATCACTATGGAAGAAGATGATGATCCTAGATAATCATTCTAGAGGGAGTGACTGATAGAACATGTCCCATATGTATTAAAGGGACTGTACTGGATGTTCAGGAAGACAAACGTCTGAGACTGCCTCCACACAGTTTTCACAGACCGTTCCCCAACATTTCAAACACGCATGCTTTACCACAGCGCACAAGGCACTCACATGCATTAACATGCACACACGGCCAGACCGGCCATCAAAACAAAGAACAGAGAAGCTCAGCTTGCAACACACAGAGGGAGTGTGACTTCTTTCTCTGTTCAGGAAGACATTACTTCACCAAATCCCCACATAGATATATTTGTTTACTGCTATATTAATGAGAAAAGACCAGATTAAAAGACAAACGGACAGACATCAAGGCAGAGGTCATGTAGCCTGCCCAATTAGAGGCATGCATATGTCAAAGAGTTTCTCCCATGGCCTGTTGTACTCCCAGACACGGGTCAGGAGCTAGGGAATCCCCAAAGCCATCCAGCTGCTGCCATCAGAGACTCTGCATTCTTCTGTCTGCTAACTATTTAGTTGTCAGTGATTTGGTTAAGTGGAATTGACTTTTATCTGCGGTGTGCTGTGGGGCTGCCACTGGCAATTCAGAATCCCCCTTCCTCAGCTCCTGTCTTAGCCTGGTGTCACATCCAGCACATTGCTATTGGCAGCTGAGCCAGGCCTAATCAATAGCCCAGGTCAGGGATGGCCCGCGGCTCTGCTGTGGGTGGGCTATTGATCCGACACACACACTCCCACAGGTCGCTCTGACAAACTGGGAAGTCGTGGCCTCGGACGGAGCGGGAGAGAGAAAGAGGAAGAGAGATGACAAATTAACAGCGGTGCTTTCTGTCTGCTGTAACTGCTGACAAAAAGCTGTCATGGAAATTAAATTATTTATGATTTAGCACAGAATGTTCTGCATATCCTTTGTATTTAAGATAAAAAGGATCCTAATTCAAGTTGATATTTCAAATAGATTCTAAAAAGCTGAGCACACAATGAAATCTGATCCAAGAGAAACAGATGCAAGTCTATCATTACCATTCAAGGCCTCCGTCTGTCTTTCTATCCTCCTTTTCTTTCAGTCTGACTGTGTAGATCCTCTGTTGCCACTCTTTCAGACCTGTGGCCAATGAGCAAGAGTCTAGTTATTTTTGTTGTACTTTTAAATGTTGCTCCCCAAGCACCTCATCAGCACCACAATAGGAACTCTTGGGAACAATTAAACATGGGCTTTAACTCAAGTCTAACCACAGAGGTAAAAATAATCGCACAATGTTTCCAAATGGAAGTGGCTTCAAATGAGCCATTCAGTTATCACAAACTGTCTGCCTCTCCTGCCTGTATTCCCTAACTAAATCTCGGTCGCTGTGCAACTATTGGAACATATGACAAGCATATTTACCCAGCTTCACAAACCAGGCCCATGTGGAATTCAAAGTCTTTTTTTTTTGTACATGCTTTTTTTCCATCGCTGGAATTGACAGTTGAATAAATATGTATTGTCTATGAGACTTTGTTGTCATATACGGGAGATCCTCTGCAGAACAGGCAATTATATATGCCATTACAGGAATATGTCTTGTTCTGGTTACAGGGAAATTAAGTTTCTCTGGAAATCTTTCTCATTTCTCATTTTGAAAGTCTTCAGTGCTATGAGAAGAGAAATTACTCACAGCAGTACATTAGCCAATACATCCTGAAATCATAAGAGGCTTTTCAGCTTTAGTAGCATACAAATAATTAAAGATTCATTTTGTTGGCTCTAAAAACAGCTTATTAATTCTTAAGTCTTAATGATATCATATTTCTCTGGTTTGCTTCTCCTGAAAGACATTTCAGGGATGAGGTACAGAAAATGCAGGTGGACTGCAATGAAACTCTTTCTTTGCTGTCATAATTTCTAACTGTGTTGATCATGTTCGTGACTGTTCTTCTTTCTTTGTTTCTTGTTTCAGTTGATGGTGTCATCCTGACACGTTCTTATTGTGACCCGGGAGTCCCTAAATCCCAAACCATATAGCTTTGGAAAACCCTGGAAATACCTGGAATTCTAGGAGTATATCACCAAAACCTCTTAAGGTGCCCAGGCACCGGATCATTAGCTTTACATTCTCCTTTATTATTATTTTCTGTATACAAAGAAAGACAAAAAAAGAGACAAAAGTCCGAACATTAGCAGTAGCCTTTGCCATCCGCCATTGCTCCGACGAACCTGCTGTGACCGAGAGGGCGTGACCTTTCTGCCTGCAGACTTCAAACAGACACTTGAAAAGGAAACGCTGTCTGAGAGGCTTCCGCGTGGTGGCAACTCAGACCAAAAACCCCATCAGGTAAGGCTGTGAAGTACCTCTTGCTCCTGCTGTCCAAGCCCTAAGCCCTTTAACTTCTTTGGGGCTTTGAAGCTAACTTGTCCTCAGCCTGTGCCCCCAACACAATTAGCTTACCTTCAGAGTTTTTGTAAAGGAAAAGGCTGGCTGATAAATGCCCTGCTTTCATGCTCTGCTCACCTGTTTGTTCCTCTCAGATTAGAGGCTATGAATATGTTGAAGTTGATAGGTTCCTGGCCCCTTGCAGATTCTTCCAATGAGTAAAGCTAGAGCGAAATGTGCTACAAACGTGACCCGACTTGGCATGCGTTACCAGGTGGAACACACATACATGAGCCCATTCTCCTTAGCTACTGTAAATGTCACACTGAGTGGACATGCAAATACATTATATTCAAATGTGCAAAGAAATACTGACTTTTTCACATTTTATTTATGGTTTCACACAATGACACATTTACAGTATACATTATACATTTTTATTTCTATTCTACTATAACACTTATCAGTAATGCTGTTAGTGATGGGATGCGTGAATGTTCCAAGATGTGGGTGATCTTTAGTTTACAAAGGAGAAAAAAGGTATTTTCTCGTTGATGAAATGTCATCGCTGTTTGTGTGTGCATTCATATCAGATGCATGTTATGTTTGGTATTGCGTGTGTGGTGTGTGTATAACAATCGATAAACAGTATGTGTTTAAGCCTTGTTTTGGAAATGTGCACATTTCTGATGCATGCATGCACTTTTGGGCCTAGAACCTGGTTGTGAAATGATTATTTGCATTCAGAGTGACTTTGAAATTGATTTTGCTTAGTGTCACTTTTTCTAGTTTTATTAGGGTCTGGTTTCCCAGTTGTTTTGTAGAAAACTTAGAACACAAGTCCAGTCAGTGATTGAGATTTGATCCCAGGTTATCTGGACTATATGAAATTATTCTGCTTGATCAGGGAATCTGTGTGATTACCTTTTTTCTCAGGCAATGAGTTGGGATCAAATAGCACCTTTGTGGCAAAGCATTTTGCCTCCATTATACAAAAAGGGAAAACTGCTAACCTTAGCTCCTCAGCTACAGAGACAGGCATTATTCTTGCCCTGAAAATGGGCCTAATTAAAACTGAAACAATAATTTAACAATTTTATGAATATGTATTAGTGGAAAATGATGAAAGCAAAAAGCAGCATGAAATACCAAGTACAATGAGGTATGTTAAGGATCTAAAGAGAAAGATTGTTTGAAAAGTTCAAAGTCATTTTATAAATTTTGGGTCACTGAAATGTTGTACACAGCTGCAAGTCATTGTTTTGAAAATGACAATAAAAGAAGAGAAAATGAGTAGATGAACAACCATTTTTCCTTCAACATTAAAGATTAGTTTTAGTAAGGGAAAACATAAAACCCTTGAAAGTGAAAGAAACAATATTTATTGTGGCTGAGCTAATTAAGGACGTGATCTGAAATTTAATTTCTATAAAGTCTGATTTAGGACCCAAAGGGTCAGCTGCCTCACAATAGGACAATGATAATGCAGCAGGAGTCAGGAGTGGAGAGGGCTCCAGTGTGGAGGAAAGCAGCTCCCCTCCCTGGCCTGCGTACTGATGGAGCTGCACTCCTCGCCCAGGGCTCCAGGGCTCCAGCACTAAACCTTATTTTTCATGTGGGCTACACACTGTTCTGCTGCACTCGGGGTTGCTCCCTTTGTGCCAGGCCTCCCCCTTTTTAGAGCAAAAGACATGCATGATTTCATACATGAAAGATATATGTAATTGGACAGCGGGGCCTATGCAAAACATTTACAATTCTAAACAGAATACGTTAAAACCAGTTTTCTCTGTCTCACCCTCTTTTCTTCTTGAGGAAATGTATTTGCACATGTTCAAAAACATAAGATAAAAAATGGACATAACACAGGTTATAATTCTTGTTACAGGCTTTATTTCTCATGTGGATGTTCAAAATGCACAATCACTGGCAATATAGCTGACAATTTCACTTCATCAGTGTGTGGTTTAGGTAATTTTGTAGCTTACAGAGAAATGCAGTGGCTTCTGGCATGTATAGCAATATATACTAGGCGGGGGTTAGGAGAAAATATCTAGATGCTATTATAGATATGATATAATATTACACATCTCCACACATGATGGTTTAGTTTACAATTAATAATAATCTCCACAGAGTCAATATGTCTTGTTAAATTCAATAGATATAAAAATAGTTGATCAACATACATCAAATAACGCGGTTTAATCTGTATTTACAATGCACTGTAAATACAAATCAAAATCTTCAGAATAAACATTGTAGATCCACAGATAAATGCATGGTGTGGATAATGCTGGTTGTATGTTTTGTTTGAATTCTCAAATGAAACCAGAATCTTCAGACACTACACACAATGGAACAATGTAGAATTGCATCACATTTTAATTCAACATTTCAAAAACAATCTGAGAAGACTTCCTTTCAGACTGAGAAGGTATTTTTGTAAATCAGATTGTGCAGAAATCTAATGTTTGTGGTTAGATTGGAGAAATCCTTAATCAACACAGATCTGCTTCTGTTGTCTGAAATCTGGACACAGTGAGGTGTTTAAAAAGGTCCTGGCATGGCAAAATAGATCCTGAAAAAAGCTCATTTATTCATGAAGTCACTGCAAATTTTAATTCAAGTTCAAGGTGAGCAAGAGACCAACGCGATGATTCCAGATTAATTCACAAGCTGCCATAAAGGGATTTAATGTGCGTGTTATCCAATGCACACATTTTATCCTCTAAGCTATGACTATCACATCTCTGACGGCCATTTGACCACAGGGAGGGTATGACCTTTTGGAATTCTATGATCGTTTTTCACGTTGATATATTTTTCCCTTCATAAGCAGCAACTGGATTTAATTCAGGTGAAATGGTGCAAGGTTGTAGAAATGCACAACATCACAAATTATTTAGTAACCACATATCTGACAGAATTAGTCTGTTAGAAGAAATTGTTGCTAATTTCTTCTAACACGAGGTCAGTCACACTCCTGTGAGTGTTAACACAGTTAAGAGAGGAACACAGCCTCTTACTGCCATGATTCACTCTCTGTAGTGCGTTTGTCTCTTACACCTTAGACAGACAGACAGACAGACAGACAGACAGACAGACAGAGGAGCTAAACAAAATGTACAGTATGTGTTTGAATTATGTGAAGGGTAGTATTTCTGCCACAGGAATGAGGTCAGCAGACTTTTACACACGTGCTGAAATTAATAACTCAGAAGTGTTGGCAGGAAGCCGGCCGTCTTGGCTGAGTTTGTAGTTAGCGAGGACACAGGTGTCAATTATGTGTGTCTTCCTCATACCTGGTATGCAGTGCAAAAAAGCTTAATTAATGTGTTTATTTTGACTCCAGTATTGCATTTGCTCATTCATACATACGGAAGTAACATGCCACAGGTGAAAAGAGAATTGGTAGAGGGATGGGTGCAGGGCTCCTGGTTTAAGGTCTTAGCCCACCACTCCTGTAGTGTGCCTGTCATGCAAAAGTAAACACCTTCACTATTAACTCGCTTAACGAGCCAGCACCTAAAAATGGAACTGCTCCACTAATCACTTGGTTTTTATTGGCTCCAGGAACATTTTAGGCTTAAAGGGTTGTGGGGTTGAGATATTTAGACTGGGACCAAACCAATTGATGGACAGGCAGAGCTCCATGACCCTGACCCTCCCAACACACCACCCACAGCAAATATGGGTGGGATCCCCTGCCACAGAGGCAAAGTTTAGGAGAGCTGCGAGGGGTTAAACATCCATATTTCTGCCTCAGTTGCTTTGACTGTCTAAAATGACTTCCACACAAGCCTTGGTGGCTCCTTCACAGCTCTGGAGGTTTGATGACATGAGGCTTCAGGTGGGCTTGTTGAGTCTGTTTCTCAACTAGATCAACACATGTAACATTCTGCATGAGCCTATCCATGTCTGCATTCATTTCTCTCACTTGTTTGACTTACAGCCCATCGCATGTGCGGTTGTTAGCACGTAGTAACTTGTGTCCATGTCACTGTTAAACAATGAATAGTATAAAAGAAAAAAAATCTGTCATTTTATTCAATGGAGTTAAAGGCTACTTTTGTCTTTTGTTGTTATTATATAGATTGTTCATCATTATTTGATGATCAGCATCATTGTTGTCCTCATAGTAACGTCAGTTATTTTCATTGTAAAACTCATATTGTTTTCCAGACATCAGTAGTTGGGTGTGTCCTTTGGTGTATTTATAGCCTTATAAACCCAGCTGCTATAGATTATTCAAAACTCTGTGTACAAAATAAATAAAAGCCCTCCTCTTCTTATTCTGCATTTTCTAGATTTCTAGTTTGATTTTCTTCATGAATTATCAGATGACAAGCTTGGTTTTATTGTTTGACCGAGGTCGTATACTTTACATAAAAGATGTTGAGGCATCCAGAGGCTGTGTGTGTGACGCAGTATTTGGATTTGACCCCTGGCGATAATCCTAGATCTGCATTTGTGTCGCTTCCACCTGTCATCTTTCATCTCGTAGTGTTGTTCGGGGGGCTCCTTTCCACATCAAGGAAAATTACTCTCTTTAAGTTTGTTATGTTCAAGTGCAAGATGCAGCAAGCACAAAGTGGTATTTGGATGGGCTCAGCATTGTGGGGATCCGTGCCTCTTTCCCTGTTCTGTTTGGGTCGGTTTACCACCAGCTCGTGTTGCTGTTGCCTGGAGTGGTCATATGGCTCTGATTTGGGATCCCTCAGTGAGCCTCTCCAAAGCACGTAAAAACCCCACGAGTCCCGCCTGTCTCTCACTGAGTCTGTGACAGCAGCTCTCAGGATTTCTCCATTATTCACTATTATTCACTACCTGAACAGTGCATCAGAAGGCCTGGTCTCTGCAGATCTTTGTTTCCAAATTGAGTTCAGTTAAGGCTGTATTTGCCTTAAAATAATTTAAAAAATGACATATTAGACATAAAAAGTTATTGAATTTAAATAGTGTTCTTAAATTTCAGACATTTTGACCCTTGCCTTAATGTTGTTGTTTTTGCCACTAATTATTCTGGGTTCTTGTGCATTTGATTGTAAAGTGTTTTTGCTGTTTGTTAAGAACTGACGCTACCATTGCTACCATAAGGCATCATCTTTTGGAACATCCAACAAGAATAATTGCATAGACAAACAGAACCATTTGTCATTTTAATCAAAATATCAATTAGTTTGAAGGAAGAAATCTCTTTAAAGATGATTCACTAACAAAAATGTATTATGAACTTTGAGTGGTGATCTGATATGAGGCTTGGCAGGCTCATGGTTTTGTTGCTGTTGTTGTGTGTGTGTGTTTGTTACATTGGTTTTAGGGACATTTGTAACTGTGCACATCTGTAATAATCGGGATGACAATATTAACAAAAATAACATGTCGAAATTAATATTTCTTCATTTTTATTTTCTGTTTTGAAATATCACACACACACACAGGAGGGAGTGAGAGAGAAAGATTTTGGGGGGGGGGGGTGGTGTGTGTGTGTGTGTGTGTGTGTAGGGGGGGTCTGTTCTTTTATAAGATTCGATTTTATCCCAGCGGTCCGGTTGAAATAATCTGGACCTCAAGTAAAGTCAGCAAGCATCGGACATTTTGAATGTTCCACGAACATTTTTCAAATATTGACATACAGACAGATTTGCATTGATTATGTGTTAACACGACTATTTTTCTAAAATCCAAACGTCCAAACTGTTTTTGAATAATGCATGGGATCATTAATAAGGTAGTACTGGGAGGAAGAGTAAATGGATGCGAGAGAGAGAGAGAGAGAGAGAGAGAGAGAGAGAGAGAGAGAGAGAGAGAGAGAGAGAGAGAGAGGGAGAGGAATTGATATGCCGTCTTTTTTCTCATGTTAATGAGGCAGACTGACCAGACGGTCGCTCGTCATTTTTTTTATTCTTTTTTTATTTAAAATCACAAAAGCAGCAGCAGAAAACGGGTCCTGTTTTTCACTTCAAACTGTTTTCAGAAATATGTCAGGTTAGCTCCAGTGTTGCTGGTTTACATAAGATATTAACATGCAGGCTTCAAAACAATTTCCCATTTTCGTTAGAAATATTTGAATCTCAGGATGCAATGTTAAAATGTGTAAAAACAAACAAACAGGGAGATGATACATCGAATTTTGTCCAGGAGCATTTTGATATTAATATTGTATTTACTTAGAATCCAACATAAACCACAAATAAATTAAAAATGAATTGCATGCAGCCATTGAGTCAAGAAATAGAAATACAGTAGCCAAAACATTCCCATAAAAAGACATACAGAACATGTGGAGCAAAAAAAAAAAAAAAAGCAGCCAACAAAAACACTCCATCAACACACATGCGTTCAACATGACAGCATTTGAAAAACGTTGAACAAAATATCCACCAATATGAACAGTACAATTTCAGTCATGTAAAACATTGAGGGCAGATTCCTGGGGACACATTTCTGCACTTCTAAAATAACTCAAAGTAAAAACCAGTTGAATGAAAAATACATGATTTGACATAACATTCTATAACAATACAGGGAAGACCAAACAGCAGCAATTACACACGTTGCATTTTAGTTTAATACAGAAGGCTACACAAAAAAATGACACCACACTCTGTTGTAGGCTATCTATCTCAAGAACATTCCCCGTGTGCCAAACATGACACAGAGATTTAAAAAAATGGAAACTACGAGTCCACAGACGGATTGGAATATTTGCAAATTACTGATTTAGAAAACAAAAGTCGAAGAAATAAAAATGCACCTAAACAGGAGTTTCCTGTCCACCAGGGATGTGCTTTAAGCATGATGGTGGAAGACCATGTTTAAAACATCGTCCACCTACCGCCACACAAGTCATTACCACTCAAAAAAAAGTTACTTTGTAATTAAACATACACATTTTTTTATTGTAACATGATTTTTCTGAGTACGGATGTGTCTATCAACTGAGCTGATTTTTGAAGGATGCTCCGCTAATTAGGCCAAGTTCAAGTTTGATCTGTGTTGGGCTTCTGCTCCTTGTCACTCCTTAAACAAAGCAAAAACGTCAAGTGGCTAAAAAAAAACGATGGCAGTTTCGGGCAGTGTCTGCACTGGCATTAATATAGATCAACTATATTTGGGCGATATGTTTATCTGAAATGTTTTTCATTTCCGCCTTGGGTTGTGTGCATGTCTTTTTGAACCCGCAATAACCCGACCATGTTGCTTTACATCATTCACACGCGAGGCAGTTCAATGTATGATGTTAGACTGAGAGGCAAAGGTGCGTGCGCTTTTGCAAAGACCAGCTGGTCCGCAGGCGCCTGGCTCCTGTTAAGGAGTTGATGCGCTGCTTGATCCCAGTGGTCCGGCTGAACATAAGAGGGCGCTCCCATTGCACCTGGCTCCGCTGCCCAGTCCGCCCAGACGCATGGAGAGCCGGACACCAGCCTCTCACACGCGCAGTGGTGCAGCGGTAAACAGCGCAGCCCTAACCGTCTCATCCAGTCGATGATCACGAAAAAACAAAACATGGCTGATATGAAAATATGAATATATTTTCCTAAAATTCAAATTAGGCGCCCCCCCCCCCCCCTCATAACAAGTTGTACCTTTTGTTAAAAATATGTTATTAATTTAAGTAATTTAAAAATGAGGATTATCATTATTTAACCAAGAAAACAAAATAAGCTGAAGAGAGAAGGGGTTTGTCCTCCAGAGAAAACAAAACGACCCTCCTAAAATTGTTATCAGCCCAGCTGAGAATCCAACCTCCAGACGGCTCCAAACAAGGTGTCTTTTCGTCAACCTCATTTCTAAAGTAAAATACCAATTTATATTTTCGTTTTAAAAATAAGTCCAGTGTTTTTATCGTTTTGTGTCCCGCTTTGAGCTTCCAGTCCACTTACACTATGTTTTTATTTAGACATATTTTTAGAGCATAATCTCACCCAGATTGGTTCCTAAAGAATGTCGGATGCCCTTTTCATCTCTGTTTACCATAGCCTGAACATATGACTGACACCCTCCTTGTTAATATTGCAGCCTATAAGCATCTTAAATCCCCAAATCCTTCGGAATATAATGGTCGTTATCTCTTTATAAAGTTATACGACTTTTCTCGATTGCAGCTTTTATCTGTAAATGCTTTCCCCCCCTGCTCATTTCCTCTGTTTTCCTTTGTGCTTTGTCTGGAATTGCGCATGCATGCGTTTACGCACGCACGCACGCGCGCACACACACAGACACACACACACACACACAATCACACACACACAGAATAGCTAATACATATGTAAAATAACATTAAGTGGAATTTAATTTAATTTGAAGACATTCAAATATTTCTAAAAGTTGTCAAAAGTGCACATGGATTTGCGAATTAAACCGTCACATAGCAACGGTAGAAAGGATTATGGGGCTTTGCCCTCTGTCTGAATACACTCTGTGTTGTTCCTTGCAGTTCTGATGGTCAAGCCTTCCATGTGCCCCACATCTACGCAGCATTTTGCTTTTTAAGCTACTCTGCCTTTCTTTGTCATGTCCACGGGCTGTCATAGCCACAGGTTGTGTTGAATTTGCAATGCCACTCATCGATGTATGCCTATTCAGGCTGGCACGTGGACAGTTCTCCTTCCCACAGAGAGGCGCAATTGAACGCTGGTAACACAAAAGCTTCAGACCCTGTAAGCCCCCCCCCCCCCCCCCCCCCCCCCCCCCCCCTTTTTTTTTTTCCTTTTCAGTGATGCATAGGCCCTAAGAGCATCAAGGCCTCCGCCTGGCTGGTCTTCTTTTGATTTAGCCTACACCCTACTCAACATGGTCGCTGATGGAGTAATGTCAATCAGGCCTTTGCATACATTTGTAAACTAAAGTTGGCATTGTCAGGCCTAAGGCGACTGAATGGCTCAAAACTGCCTCCTGCAAGCCTCAGAGTACACCGGACTCTTTTATTATCTCGTAGCACCTTTAACTCCTCTCGCACGCTATTTTCAACCCATTCATTTTTACAATCTCTCCTTCCCGAGAGAGCAGACACGCACACATCCTCGAGATTCCTGCAGTCTGCTTTTCACGCTGCAAACATGTGAGCTGTTCGACGGGGCGATGCAGTTTTCTTGTTTTTCTAAAAAAGACATGCCACACAGCAGATGCTACATTGCTTAAAACCAGTGGCTGTCTCGGCTTATGGATGGCGAGTGCTGAGGAAATGCTGCGTTACAGTGTTACAGCACACCATATATTCTAGCAGCAGTGAGAGGGGGTGGAGGTGGAAGGTGTGTGTGTGTGTGTGTGTGTGTGTGGGGAGAAATGGGGAGTTGGGTCTTGGTCATATAAGAAGTTTGATTTTCATAGGCTCTTTTAAGGGATATATGCTATTGGATCTGTGGACACGCCACGTCCCATGGGGGTTTCATAACCTTTCTAACCTTAAAGTCGACGGCCTTTAGAAAATATAAAATATAGCCTTTATATTTCATCAGCCATCTTCACCACTATACATCACGGACTGCTTAACATTTCAGTTGTGTGTTGTCTTAGAAAATAAAAAGCCGGAATTAGATTTATTTATGCCATGCACGTCTATCCAACACACGTCTGAAAAATATATTCCAGGCCGTTTTAATAACCTAGTTATGGCTTACATCTTGTTGTATTATGGTCAATTTAAGATCTAGCAGGTTTGGACAGTGTTTGGATTCGAGTATATGTGCCATTTAACTATCAACTCTGTATCGGAATTCAGTCCTATAGGCGCAGACCATCAAATCCGTATTGTTTCAATAAGCATAGCACGCCAGGTTATGTGATTTGCTAAAACTGCAACTTGCATTCAAGTGGACCAGGACTCAATATGGAGCTGTTTGCACAGAAAGGGTGCGCACTGAGAGTGCGGGATTGTCCATTTCCTCACAGAATCAACAATAAAATTATCATAACAAAGAGCATCCACTCAAAGGTAGATTTTTGCAATACAGTCTTTTCATCGGGAGGAAACGAGAGGACATGAGTTACAGAGGCGGAGGTGCTTTACGGAAAGACTATTAAGAAAAACAAAGGAGAGAACCTCCACACCTTGTGTGTTGGTATTGATCATAAAGGCGTTCAGAAATTCCTAATCACTAAGCATCAAAATGAGATGAGACACTGACCATCTGGACTCCTTGTCCTTGCATTAGAAAAACTACCATACTCTAATAATATAGTGCAGACAGGCCGGAGCTGACCAAACGCCTTGATACATCTTTGTCACGAATTAATAGTCTTGTTATTATTATTACGATTGTTATTATGATTGTTATGATTATTATGATTATTATGATTATTATGATTATTATGATTATTATGATTATTATGATTATTATGATTATTATTATTATTATTATTATTATTTAAAAGAGCCTGCATGTAATGACAACTTGTTCCCAGCTGTTTTGTAATCAATGTCATGAAACGATAACCTGTTTCCCAGCATTCCTCTGTTTTACACCTAAGCCTTTCACTGGTGTGAAGAACTATACACCTGCTTATATGTTCTAAACACTTGCGACACATATAGTACAATTTTAGTATATGTATCATATGTGTCACGCCCCATGTTGGCTGCAACAGGGCTTCAACAAGCTTTTCTAAAAACGAGCTGGACTTGCTTTTGCATACTAACTACAACGCAGCTCTCAAAAGTTTCCCAAATTTAACTGGAAACATTGAAAAATCTGTGCTGGGAACTCCCTCACATCATTAAAACTATTTATTTTATATTACAATAAAGTTATAAAGTAGTAACCTGACTTTGAACTTGGACTGAAATTTTGAGCTCACAGTAACTGTTCAACCGACACGTCATCTCTGTTATACTTTCATCTATGGCACATTTTATAAACCTGAATTTCATTTTTTTTTTAAATGTAGTTAGGATTCTTAATTATGTTCAAATTAGTCCATGCATACACACTAATTCTGAGTTTCTGAACACTGCTCTAAGTTTTTATTAAAGTAGTCTTATCAATAAGTCTGTCATTGTAAAATGAATTCTGTTGTATGCCATGCCTAAACATAAACACATACACATGCTACTGGGGTTCCAGTCACGTCAAGTTTATACATAGGAATTTTTTTTTATTGTCAGCTACAGTCTCTGAGCAAGTGGCGTTTCACTTAATGCTTAAATATATATATTTAACAATACAAATACAGTGTTAGCTCTGGTAATATCCAGGTGCCACTGTACTTACGATAAGCTCTGTTCATTGCAGATTACAACGGTCTACACCGAGCGAGGCAGCCTGCATGCTGCTGTTACAGCAGGCTGTAGACTACACGTTTGCATACATGTAGAAATCGCTTTAAACGGGCTTTAATTGCTTTGGCAATCCTTAGTTTTAGTTGTTTACAAACCCGCTAATTGTTTACATATTTACAAGTATATGCTGAAGAATAACATGCGTCCGGTTTAGTCACTGCAACCGCCGTAACTCAGTTATGTATTTTAATAAGTTGTTCAAACGTCGACAACTGAAACAGCCCCGTGTGCAGCTTTGACACGACTAGACATAATCAAATAAAGCATGATTGTTTATGTAGGCTTCTTTTAGTTCAATAGTAGGTCTATATGCATGTCTTTCAATTAAAAAAAAAAGAAGAAAGAAGCAAAAACCGGGACAACATTTGTAAAAGTGGAAAAAGAGCGGAGGGAAAGCTGTGCCTGTAGCGCTGCTGCTGCTGCCTGCTCCAGTATTAACTTTCACTGTCTTCCGTCTAATCAAACTCTTACTTTCCGCTCTTCTTAATTCCATATTTTCAATTCCTGATCATTACTTTCCTCTTTTTTTCTACTTGTATATATCCATCTATCCCTCCCTCCCTCCTCTTTCTCCCTCCCTCCCTCCCTCTCTCTCTCTCTCTCTCCTTTGCTGAATCTTATTGATCCAGAAGGCGGCTAATTAGCCCTTCCCTTCGTGCCTGTGTAATGAAGCACATGCGCACTGAATTAATCACAGCCATTTTTTGCAGGAAACTAATTAGCAGGAATAAAGATCCAAAGAGTTTTTTCTTTTCAATCATCAGATCTCACTTTCACCTCTTCCTCGCTCCCTCTAACACAAGACTCACCGCCTGCTTTGCATCCAAATTATTTTTATATTGCCTTTAACAACTAATAAGGCTACTTCGGTTTTTTTACACTCCGCAACAACAATGATCTTTCTTTTGCCACCCTAAGCGCAAACTGACCAAAAGGGGACTGCCTTGATGGGATCTTTAGCTAAATCATCTCAATACTGGATTAAAAAGCGAGGATCACAAAGCGGCAGCGAGAAATTGTAAGTTTCAACTTTGCGTTTGTCTCTTTTCCTCTCTCTGTTTCCACGATCCTATTCTTGTCGCTGTAGACTTATCTGAATCTCTTTTCCTATCTGCTCGTAGTTTACGTGTAGCGGAGCTGGCTATTCTCACATTGTGAGAAATGACTGGCGACCACAAGTTCATTTCATGCAAGTAGTTTGGTTTATTCTTGATTTTTATTCGTATCGTTACCTGTGTTTACATCAGCGTTCGTCCTCTCCTCCTCATGAATGGAAGATAAGAAATGGACAAGACAGCGATCCTCTCCAAGCAGTTGACCGCGTAGAAAAACACGGTTTTAAAACAAATAGGCTATGTGCATTTCGGTGGGATCGGGAAAAGGTTTTGAGGGCTTATGAGTGGTAAGAAACGTGTTTTAAGGCACAGATGCGATAAGAAATAGGGCTGTGTTGAGCGGACGGAGGGCAGCGGCAGCTCCACATGAGCGCAGCCCAGAAAAGGAGCTCCAAGTCCAGCCTGTGGGTCCGTGTGCGTCCGGCGAATGGAAACATCTCTCGCTTTCTAAATTTGGACCGATTTGACAATTTGCACATCCATGGGGTTTCAGCGCCGTGCTTGTGAAATCCTCTTCTTGATAAACACATTTTTTTGTCCTTCTCCGACACGTCTCTCTCTCTGAAATGTGCAATCCCTCCGCCCTGTCTCAGTTCTTCTAGCTACACTTTTCCCCTTTACCCCACTTTTGTCCATCTTGTCTTTTTTAATTTTTCATCGCTGTTTGCCTCTTTTGAAGCGTTGTTTTTAAGTCGATTCTCGCTCATTCCCAGACGAAGTCACATGCAAATCGATCGACATGTGTGTACATGTGTGCGTGCGTGCGCGAAGGGGTTCGTGTTTGCGTGTGTATGTGTGTGTGTGTGTGTGTTATGTGAATGTGGTGTGTTGAGATAAACGAAGCCCCGGGTCTCCTTCGTGACAAGAGCGGATCAGCAGGACCTTATACACGGACAGCCCGAGAGTCTGAGCTGCGTTTTGGAGAACAGACATGTGGTTGAGGAAAGACACAGACAGGCTGGATCTGCTGCCTCCAACTACTTGGCTACCGTATCAGACTTTCAGGAGAACATTTTTTCCCCGAGAAATGCTGGGCCGGAATGAAAACAAAACATTGCCATATTAGTCTGACCTTAAGCAGGCACAATCCGTCCAAAGTTCCTGCCGGAAACGTATAGTATGGTCCAGGCTACACCTATAGGTCACTGCATGCTGTTAGTAGCCGCTAAGCCAGTGAAAATATGTAGGATTGATCTTTTCTAAAGTTGAACTACAGAACCTTCCACACAGCCTACCTAATAATAGAATACGCTGCTTTCTCGGAGGAGAACACAACGAGGCTTGTGAAGATAGTCTATCTGCTAAATGGGCCTTTTCAACAACAACAAGAAAAAGAGTTCATGACTAGGCTACACTGTTACCAACCTCGCCGAAATATGGATGTAACGAAAAATAGAGAAAACGGACAGGCAGCTGTTACATTGACGTTTAGCTATAGGCTAATTGCAAGCCGAAAATCTCCATAAATATGATCAAAAATTGTGTCTGCTTTTCGGATGGAGCTATGCAGTCAAAAAAGGCTGCGAGAATTAGTCAGACTCGGATAATTGTCGCGACCCAGAGACGGGAAAAGGGTTTTGCGAGCGAGCTGAGGCAAAGATAGAAGAGGGTATGTGTGTACCATTGGGGGAAACAGAAAGGGGGGCGAGAAGCTGTGTTTGTGTGCGTGCGTGCGTGCGTGCGTGTGTGTTTGTGTGTGTGTGTGTGTGTGTGTGTGTGTGTGTGTGTGTGTGTGTGTGTGTGTGTGTGTGTGTGTCAGACAGCAAGAAACAGGGGGAACAGGGGTCATGGAGTGAGTGCAGAGATAAAAAGGAAAGAGAGGAAACCCCCGCACAAACAGCCAGGGATGATGGAGAGAGAGTGGGTCTTGCTGGGAGAAAGGGCTGATGGTAGTTGTTGGCATGTTTTGGGAGCCACACAAAGCACTATGGGTTGTCAGCATCTGTCGGATTAAGACTTTGGCTTTAGTTTAGGATGGAAGAAACAAAATAGACTAGTAACAGGTTTTATAAAATAAAACGTTAAGGCTGTCATGGAGTAGGAGAAGGGGAGGGGGGGGGGGGACTGCGGGGTAGGAGTGTTGAAGGGGGTTGGGTAGAGGGGTCAAATAGCCATAGGCCATAGAGGAGGAATCAGGAGAAGAGGTCAGATAAACAGATTCCTTCCTTTCAGACTGGAGAGGAACAGACGGAAAGAGATTAGGGAGAAAGAGGGGAAACTGGTTGATTTATGTAAAATTGATACTATTCATATCTAGCTCTTTTTGTTTTGTCATGTAGTTCTTCCCCCCCCCCAGTGTTTTTTGATGTGTGTCCGCAACACTAAATTGTGTATGTTTCGATTCCGGTGATCAGAAACTCAAAGGTGTCGTTATGTGTAGTCAGGTAGGCTGCTGTGCCAAAACTCGAGTGATCTCCCTTCCTCCCCTGTCTAACAGTAACACTCCTCTCCTCTTCCTCCTCCTCCCTCTCTCTCCGTCTTCTGTTACAAAACAAAGACAGCAGAAATGTTTACTGTCATTTCACCTGTCTCATTGTTTCTGTCTTGCTTCATTGTCATATTTATGTTTAATTATAACAGTTCCTGGCAAAGGCATAGGAATGCCATTGGCTTTATCTGTATTTATGTATTAAGTGTTTATCAGTCGTGTGTTCGGTTTAGCTAACTATATTATCTCATGCTCATCCTTCGCTGTAACATTTGAGGTATTGCCTTCATGAGAACTGTGAGTGAGTGTCGTCAGAGTGATGGTTTTACCATAGACACAACATTTTTGAAAAATAGTTGAAAATGGGCCCTTTTCATTTCACTCGCCTTGTGGTCAGAGAAATTTCCTTCTTATATCTTTTCCCAAGGCTGAATTTCAAAATAGTTTTTTCCCAAAAACATTTAAATATTGAGCCAATATGAATAAACACATTTATGTTGCAGTGGGGTTATTTACCATAGCTAAAGAAAAATGAGAAAACCATATTACTCTGTTAAAAAAAATAAAAAAATACTCCAATGCAAATATTTCACCATTCTGATTGTTCTAGTTAATATTTTTCTTTTTTATTCTGAATAAGATAAGCTTTTTAAAGCATATCTTTGTCACATCAGGCAACTGTTTTAAACCATGGCTACAACAATACAAAATTGTTAACCTGTTATTTGACTGTGTTAGACACGTAACAAAATCCTTTGTCTGTTAAAATCACAATTATTCAAAAGTGCAATTTTGTTTATTTGTGACAGTGCTGCTGTGCATTTAGTGATTGAACAGGTTTCTAGTTATACAATTAATCATGTAAGTGCATAAGGTATAATTGCTATCTGTGTGTTGTTGTGTTTGTTATTCTTATCATGGAGAAAATATGTGGTGTTGTAATGCTGTGCTGTGATCACAGTTTATAGTGTAATTGCCACTTATCCTGTACAGCAACATACGGTTGTCTGTTTGAACTTGGTTTTATTACCATATTCGATGACATGCACGAATATTCAGAGTATTCAAATGTCAATTGACTGTATGAACAGGAATTACAGGGAGCAGCAGTTGTCATGGATTGGCTTGTTTCGTGGTAGGGGGGTAACCCAGAGAAAGAGGAGACAGTGCCTCTGGCTGTCATAACCCCTTCTCCTCCTCCTCACTGTGCCTCTCCCTCTCTCCTTCTCCTTCTTAATGTGGCTCTGCATATCTTACTCCTTAACTCCCACCTTTCCGGGCTTGGGCATGGGCTACGTGGGGGAGCACGCTGCCATGTTGTCGGCAGTAGAGAGCCCTCTTTAGGTCACTAGTAGGCTAAGGCCATACATGGGAGATTCAGCACACCTTAGGTTTGTTTGCGAGAGGTAGTCTATGCACACCAAATACAAAAATCCACCTAATTATGCCTTATTAAATAAAATATAGAATGTGTTGATGTTGAATTATGTCGTTAAAATAATTTATTATTATTATTACGATTATTATTATTTATTTATGTATTTTAATAAATCAGGTATTCTAAATTAATTCCTTTTTGAGAGGCAGGGAATTGCAAATACAAAGGTACCTTGTGTCTTCACTGAAATCAGTGAAGAATGTAAAGTGTCAGCCATTAGATGTATGGACATATCTAGATGAGGGCAGTCAACACAAATGATAGCTTCAAATCAAATGTGTGGTTTGGATTATGCAAGGTCCTGCAGCGAGGAGCGATTCTTTGAGTTGTCCTGCAGCCGAGGCCAGTGTACATGTCATGCTGTTATAAAGGCTGAAAAAAAAGCAGGCAGGCGGGCAGGTTCTCGGCTTAGCATGGTAGTGAGCGAGACAGTGGAAGGGAAGAGAGTGGAAGACATCACTGTCGCGCGCGTGTGTGTGTGTGTGTGTGTGTGTGTGTGTGTGTGTGTGTGTGTGTGTGTGTGTGTGTGTGTGTGTGTGTGTGTGTGTGTGTGTGTGTGTGTGTGTGTGTGTGTGTGTGTGTGTGTGTGAGAGACATATACCAGCAGCTTTGAGTTTCCAAAAGGGCTTCTCTTCCTCCACAGAAAGCACCCCTTTTCTCTAAAATTCCCTTCGTTAGAGCTTTTCAGTCATCATTGTATCTTTTAGGAGTGAAGTTGGTAAGATTTATTTTGTGGTTTGCTCTTTTAAGATATGTTATCATGTTAACTATCTTGGTTAAATCATTGTGGTAAACTAGATTTATGACTGGGAAGATTGGCTTGTGTCTTTGCATGTTTGTGTACACAGCTCCATTCTGATTTATGCATATGCTGGTATTAAAAAAATGAATTCACTTTGAATGTACCACGTCAAGGCCCTGTAACACTTTTGTTTTTAGGGTTATTCATTTTCATTAATTTTAAACTGTTTACAAAAAATCTGATCCTTGTTTAAATTCAAGCAAATCACAGCAGACCTATGTTATGGTAAGGCTACATTGGGCTGATTATCTGGCACTCATAAAGGGAATAGAGATATGGGAAAAAGAAAATACAAATCTGTTTCCCTTTAGTAATATGTTTAAAGCAAAGTATGGTTTCTATTTGGACTTTCTCTCCTTCGCAGAAGGAAATAGAAAGGGGGGGGGGGGGGTATGTTTGTGTGTAGATCTGTGTCCTTGACTAGAATCTCAATATTGCTTTAATAAAGCAAATAATAAATGTAACTTATGTAATAAATATCAGTTTTGTAGCAAACAAGGCAGTTTGTTAGATAGCTGTGTTGTACCGGTGATATAAACTGTTGTATATCTGGGTTGCTGTATCGACTGTTAGCAGAGAACCTGTGTGGTGTGATGCATGCCTGTCAAGGGCTGGCAGTATTGTAAAAAGAGTGTGTGTGTGTGTGTGTGTGTGTGTGGCATACCGGCTACGAATGACTGTGTATGTATCCTATCTGGGGCAGCAGCAGCTAGCTCTAGTGTTCAGGGATGGGAGGAACAACGATTTCGTGCCTGTATAGGCTACATATGCCTACACGCGGGTGAGGCAGGGATGACAGGGACCACTCCAAGTGCTGCAAAATTGAACTGAGCTGCACCCCAGTCCCCCATAAGCCCACCCTTCCCTTGGACCCTGGAGGCCAGCATTCCACCCTCCGCACTGGCGCTTATCATCACAAAGGACAGAATGCATAAAACATGGAGGACGCTTTGACAGAGGCGGCCCAGGTCGCCTTTCTCTCCCCACACTGAGCCCTGGAACAATACATGGGCCCCTCTGGCCTGTGACTCTGACGACACACACGCCGTCTTTTTATCCTCCCCTATTTCTTTGTCATCCTCTTCCTCTTCCTCTATGTTACTGTGCTCCGTGGAGTGATAACTGCCCTTGCATTGTTTATGTGTGTCTGTGAAATCTGCATTGTGACTGAAATGTGCATGTTTGTGTGCGTGCGTGTGTGTGTGTGTGTGTGTGTGTGTGGTAGAAAATTGACAAGTGCATCAGTTGCATAGCTTCAGCCTTTAAGTTCTATATTATTTACTGTATTACATATATAACAGAAAATATAATATAATTCAAATTCCAAAAAAACCACCATGTAACTACTCACCAATTGACACAGGTTAAATGTAAACAATTGAAATAATTGTAGGCCTATTCATACGAAGAAATTACATTTAGTATAAAAGAAGACATGTTTAAATGTAGTCAGGCTGGTGTCATTTTTCTTGCCACTAATTTTCAGCCAGGTCACACCATGATGCAACATGTATAACAGCTTGTATTAGTACCAAATACAATGTGTGTGTTTGTGTAATCAAGCTATCAGCTTCTCCGCTTTTCTGTCAGTCAGGCTGGGGCTCATTTGAAGGGCCAGATAAAGAGCTATGTGAAAGTGATATGAACATTATACTGCTCCAGAATGTAGAACTCCTTTTCTCCATGCTACTTATTCTCCACTGTTACTCCTAAGACATTCTTAGTATTAACAATTGAGAGAAAGACAGACAGATTAAGTATGTTTGACAATATTTCCTGATTTATACAATTACATTTGTGCATTATTACTCAGTTTTGTTTTTCAAGTAAGATGACATTTTACTTCTGTTTTTAGATCATGGTTAAAGCCCAGTTTTGGTTTTAGATTAAAGTCTTTATGATTTAGAGTTTCTTGCTGTGTGTGCACTGCGTCCCCCCCTCTGACAACCAGTAGTAATGTGCGGCTGAGACGGTTTTAGTCTATATCTGTCTATAAGTGTGTCTGATAGCTGTAGGAATGCACTACTAGGATCTGCTGGACCCCAGGTCTATGGCACTTCCTCTCTGTGTACCTCACAGCTTATCCTCCTCGGGATTATAGAGAGAAGAAAGGAAAAGAGCGATGGCAGGAGCACCCTTTCCCTCTCACACCCTCTTTCCCCATTTCTACAATTCACGCAAAAAAAAAAAAACTAAACAGAAAGTGTAATTCACTTGCAAATGTGTAGTAGCCTGTCTGTGTTCCCAGTGGAGGAGAGGGAGAGAGAGGAGAGGGAGGGGCAGAGATGGAAAGACACGCTGCAGTGCATTTCAGTGTGAGAGAGGGCCAAGGTGAAGCTACCGACTGCTTCTTCCTGGTCAGGAAAAGCAGCCGACTCCATCAGCCCATTGATAGATTTTTATGTGGTTTGTATGCATGTATTGTTTTTACTGTGTAACTAAGTGTGTGTGTGTGCACATGCTGTCATACACTATGTATATAAGTTGCGACACTCTATTTGTCATTCTCCTGAGGTGGCCTAGTGTTGCTCGCCCACTACCCCAGGCGACTGATTTGTCTGTAGTGAAGGGGTTAAGAAGCAGGGATAGCCCTCTTTTGTCTCTGCGGCCCTCTTTGCCATTGTTGCGGTGGAATTGAGCTCGGTGCACCTCACTTGACCACAGCAAAGCAATAAAATGGCCTCTAAGTGCTGTAGCCTCCGTAGTCCTCTGATGTCAGCTCTCTTCCAGCTTCTGCCGCAATTTTCTTCCTTTTTTTTCTACAAAGCAGTGTACAGTTTGTGCACACATACCGTGTACTGTACATTGTTATTTTCTTTCAGTGGTCATTACTCATGCTAGCTAGCCTTTTCATTATTTATTTATGTTGAGATTATGCTCACATCTATTTTTTTTTTCCCTTATTGGAAAGTGCATGTCAATTTTATTTTATTATTTCGACCTGTGTTGGTGCTTTTCATGCAAACACAAAATCAGAATATATAAAATTATAATATAGATTGTGAAGGACCTATTAGCACCTGCAGTGTTGTTAGTAGAGATAAAGTGCTAACTGTTCTTAAAAAGCACATTCAAAGATAGTACACATTCAAAACTGTTCACTTTTTTCACATTTTATATTTGTAATATCTGGCCGATCTGACCACCGCCACTGTTGTAATAGGAGTTATTTGACAATGCACAACCATATTATTTTATATTGTCTTTATGTTGTTTTACTAACAATAATAATACAGATACTGTGCATGATGCTTTTTTCTGTATTCAGTTTGTCAATGTTATAATTATTATAATGCATAGTGTTGGTGGTATTGTGTTTGATTGCACAGATGATTGTTTATAGTAAAATCCCACCTCTGCAGACATTATAATTAAAAAAAGAAAAAAAGATATACTGCATCGCCGTCCCATCTTATCTCGTCAAATAAGCATCCAGCTGCTGCAGTGGGCATGACAAAAGATTTATAAAAGATTTCTGATTGGCTGAATTATAATTGGCACTGTCCCAGGTTTAAACCATTTATGTCAGGTGTCACACAGACCGCATTAAATGTTGCACCAAACTGCAATTAAACAAGCATTTCCTCAAAGCCACAATATTTCACTTCTACATTATTCTGCAGGGTGTCTCTGTATTGTGTGTCTTTGCCTCACCCCTCTCTTCTCTCCCTCACGAAACACATGTGGTTTCCTCTCCGGGTCTCACTGTACCTAAAACAAATGCTCTTTTTCATTTTCCCTGTGTTAAATGAACAAACATAGGGACCCCGGTGCCTCATAATAAATTGATTAGAGAGAAGCAGACTCCCACACAGCAACACCGAAAACTAGAGATGGTGTGTGTGTGTGTGTGTGTGTGTGTGTGTGTGTTTAGCCTGAGGAGGACAAAAACTCTCTTCTTCTCCTTCACACGCACACATAGCAACTAAAAATATATATTTGTCCAGTTTAATGCCAGTTCTTGTCTGCTGGTCCTGATGTGCCTACCAGTATGGCAGGCTAAGCTCTAACTGCTGTTGCGCCCAGTGGCGGATTACAGCCACAGTGTCGTGGCGTTTACATATTCAACACAGAGCCCTCTGCGACTGTTTGGTTTTTTATTCTGACGTTCAGTGCCACAGAGCAGAGATTTGTTCTAGGCTGGAAGGGGTGGGGCAGGTCCCATGGGGCTGACACAGGGCTAGACGCCCGTGACAGACTGGTGACCTCGGCTTTGTGACGTCATTTGCCTTGTCTGGTCAACATGGCATTAATTTCCCCTACTGTTTAATGAATGAAGATAGGGGCCCGGACTAGTTTAGCTACAGCTATTAGTGATGATTTGGAGACCCAATACTAACAGAAGAATGCATTATGCCTATTTATCATGATGGCTTGAGTTTAAAACATTCCGTCTATCATCAGAGCATCTGCTGTATTTCTGCAAGTCCGTCATACTGGACTTTAGGTTTCATAAAAAGACATTTTCTTCTTTTTCTAGCTGGGTAAAAACATTTGACTTTTCTGTTTTATTCAGGTGGTAACACATAGCAAGTGAGCATTGTTGTGTGAAGCAGTAAAACAAAACACCCTGACCACATATAGGAAGTCAGCCTGAGGTAAGAGCGAGGCTCAAAACGGATACTGACTGTTAGAACAGTTTTTCTCCTGCTTACGTGCCAAGTGCCAATTCTTTGACAAGTCATGCTCTGCTTTCCCTGTCTTTTGCTACTCTTTACGCTCCCTCGGAGCATTGTTTAAGCACTTTCTTCCCAGAGCCCTTCTGATTCATGTACATTTGATAGAAATAAAAGGAATTGCCTCATAGATGAGGTATAATTTGGGCAGCATCTCCTCTCTAGTGTTGGACCTGCAACTCAGGCAAGGTGTGTATGTGTCAGGAGGAGGAGGAGGAGGAGGAGGCTATAAAATAGACTCCTGTTATTGCCTGCTTTTTGTAGAAGCCAGGTGTTTCCTCATGTTGGGTCATGCCCTGATGGGGAGCAACAGGGCACATGGCAGGTGAGAACCAGCCTTCTAATGCTAGAGGATAGCTTTTCATTCTGTGGTCTTCCTGTGACATGAGCAAAGCTCAGGTAACTCTGGCAAGCAGAGGAGACTGTAGTAGTAAAATTGCACTCTAGGCTGAGGATTAACACAGGAAGTAGCTCTTGTGTGGTGCAGGAGTTCTGGATGTACGCTTACTCCCCGTGCAGCACCAGGAACAGGACAAGTGTGTTGATGAGACAGCCTTTGTTTACACTGGAGAGAATATGGGAGGAAGGAGGAAGCACAGAAAAGAGAGAGGTGGTGGTCCGTGCAGGGGGAGGGAAAGAAGGCACAGACAACAGTCTCATCACTTCCTTCCTTGGTATAGTTTGTAGTTATTTTTTCTTCATGAATCGCCATTATCAAAATAACACTAGACTGAAAAGGGAGTGTAGAACAGAGGCACAGGTCCGATTACATGCATGTTAAATATCAACAGTGCCTGAAAACTCTAACCTGTAATAAAGAGATAAAAGTGGTAGCATGTTTGTTTAATTATGTGTACATGTAGTCTGCCTCGGTCTCTTATCTACCAGCTTGGTCTACCCTTGTACAACTACATTTGTCTTTTTTCCTGCCTGACAGGGTACATTAAGCAAGGCCGCATGTGTTGTTTGAACACTCTGTAGACCTGCGGCTTCCTTGGGACAGCTCTGTGCGCATTTATGAACATGTGCATATGCACATGGATGTGTGATCGTACATGGATACATTTGTTTGAGTTCTTTTTTTTTGTCTTCCACATAGAATTTCTCTAAAACAAAACACCAGACTGACACCTGCACCCTCTGTTCTGTGGTCAGAGCAAAAATGTACTTTCACATGACAGATGGCCTTCGACAGGAAACCCGCCATACTGTTTCACAATCTCTCTAGAAACAAGAACTGAGTACCCGCGCTATGGTGTGCTGTCCGCATTTTGTGTAATGGATGCCAGCTTGCCTGTAGTGGGTACAAGCACAAGGCGAAGGGAGGGGGTACCCCAACATAAGTGGACCCCTGAGACCTCCTGGAGGGGTAGAGGTGTGGCGAACGTCTGTTTTGGGCATGGCTTGTGTCAGAGTGTTTAGCGTTTGCCTCTGAGGGCATTTATATGCAAATGCTAAACAACCTATTGGGGTGGCTAATTACAGCAGGGCCTTTGTGTGTGCCAAGCAGTGAGAAGCAGAGAGTTACTAGCACGCCAGGCCTGGACTTCCCCTGCTTGTTTACTCATTGTCTTTTCTTATTACCCCCTCATTGACACTCCCCTTTTGTGTGGCTGTGCCGTTTGCCTGCATGCTGGCTCCTCCCCTTGTGGTGCTGGAGTTAATGTAGTAGATTAAAGAGGCAGCACTCTGGCCCTGTTTACTTCCTCTTTCATCTGGTGGCCCAGCTCTGTTTAGCCATTCCTCCTGTAGCTTTTGTCTAGCTACCACCCATTCAGGAATTAAGCCTCATAGTACTCTCTCTCTCTCTCTCTCTCTCTCTCTCTCTCTCTCTCTCTCTCTCTCTCTCTCCTACAACTAATGCTCAGCTAATTACTTTGAGTGATAAAAATGCATTTAGGTCAGGTTATAATGCAATGCAAATTTATGAGCAGGCAGAAGCAAATATTAACTTGTAGAGTCACTGATAGTCATTGGCTGGGGACAAAGGTACACCTCCCTTAACTGTCAAATATGAAGGTTTTTCATGTGTGTTTGGTGTCGTTGCCTTTTTTTCTTTTCTTTGTCATCAGGGATCTAAGGAGTATGACAGAAGGATGTAATGAAAAAGTTCCAACTGCATATGCTTCTACTATAAAGCTATATAAAAACATGCCTTCTGTTAGCCCACATACTACGTTATCTCTATTTCTATCATTGTAAAAGAGAGTATAACTAGAGTTGAATTACAAATGGAATAGTTTATTTTCCTCTTCCTGTTGTTGCCAACAATTACAGTTATTATCAGTATTTAAAACCACAGCCAAGTCATTGTGGTAAAAGGTGTGTGCACAGTGCGTCATGATTAAATCTGGATTAGAGGCCGTTTCTATTCTGTTTTTTGCATCTGCAGATCATTTGGTCTAATTCTGTTGTCCATCAAATATCACCTGCAACGTTAACTCCTTTATTATACAGTATAAACTGCACAGAGTTATTGTGTTCTCCAATTTTCCACTGGTTAGCATGTCTCACTAGTCACTTGTCCCCTCTATATTCTATAATATCTACATATCAAACTGGTCCTGCTGCATTCCTGTGAAATGATCGGTCTTGTGCAAAAACAAAGAGAGCAAAAGCGCTGGTTTAGTTTTGCCTGTTATTTCATTTTATTACTTAAATTTCACCGTTTGTTCCATGGTTTGCCACCACTTGTGCCCCTTCCTATGCGAATTACACCCACACTTTCATGTCTTCTCCCTCTGACATACCCTGACACACACTCATACATACTGTACATACACAGGGGGAGACTTGTCTGGCAAAGGAAGCTAAGCTGGATTAAAGGCCGTGTGTGAGGGAGCCAGGGTACCTCATAGAAAACAGCTGCCCCTTGCTGTCTCTGTCTCTCACCCCAGCCTGACAGCAGACAGAAATATGAGGCCTCTCCGGACCTCTGTCCTGGGAAAAAGGACAAGATTGCACACATACTCTCATAAAAGCCTTTGTCTCTGCTCTCTTACTCTCCCTCGCTCAGACATACAAAGAAGAAAGAAAGTCGTTTGTCTATGCTCATTCACTCATTCAGCCACAAATAGAAATCTTCGTTTCACATACACACTCCCTCTGCCAACCTCACAAAACCATTAAATTATCACATGCTTGATTTCTCTTTATTGTCTGTTTGTTAAAGTCTTTCATTAGCTGTTTTAGTCAATTTGGCGCAATTTGTCTGTCAATCTTACTCTGCATTTGCTTTCTCTCACTTCCCTAAACATTGTGCCTGCTCTTTCTGTGAGCAAGGCCTTCCGCAACACTGAGGGTGCTTTTCTTCTCCTGAACTCTTGTCTCCACCTTTTCTCCCCACATGTCTGGGATTTCTCTCTCTGCTCTGCTTCTCCTGCGTGTTCAAACTCTGACAGAGCTGAGAAAGGCATTCAGCTCCCTAATCCTGGCTCCCTCTATCAGGAATGCTAATACGTGTGATTGTGTGACCCGCCGAAGCCCGGCAACATCTGCAGGAGCCTATGGCAAAAGCCCCCACCCTCCCACACCCACCCTGCCCCCTGCCTTTGAGCGTTCACTCGCTGCCATTATTTCATTGTTTCACTTCACGCCTGTGACTGGGCAGTGCAGTTAACCCTCTGCTGCTCAGGCCAGGCTCGCTGCAGTCCTGCACACAGGGCCAGAGGGGTACTGAGGAGGGGCGTATGGTTTTGGGACAGCCCTTTCCCAGGACAGGCCTCCCTGTCTGCCCATCTGGACCCCTACACACAGCTCTACCCCTCACACTGTTTACTTTTGCATTCCATTACGAGCCAATGTGAATTTGTTTGTTCATATAGTCTGTTTGAAAGGGGGATCACTTCTGAGTTAAGGCATAAGTGCAGGAATTACCATCTGTGGTGCCCTGTTGAACATTTCTCCATGGGTAGCTTTTGCTTACTCAGGAACTTCAGGAAAAGGAAACTTATTCTTGATAGGATGAGATTTGAAGGGATTGTGATGTTGGCCAATGAAAATCTGTTATTAAATTTCCACCAGCCCCTTTTGCCAGGTATTGTAGTTGAAAGAAATTATTGTTGGGATAGTGTCTGTTTTTAGAAAGATGAATTACTGGTAAAGCACAACTGTCGAAGTGAATCTGTGTCAGGCTGGAGTAGGGCTGATTGAATTATCTTTCTTCTCAGTCCTAGCTGTACTCCTGCATATGTTTTCAGGCTGCACCATACTATAGACAAGCAAAGTGGCAGATTTGATCTCCTATGTTTTTCATTTACATATTAACATTAAGCTGTTAAAGCTAAAGGATTGTTAGACCTTTCAGAATTCGGTCAATGTAATCTGTTTTTGCTGGACTCCAAAACAAAAGTGTATATACAGTACATATCCAACACACACTGTAGTTTTATGCCATTATAAGGAAATTTATCCAAAACTAATATTTTATAAATAAAAGAAGTAACTAACTCTTAGCAGTAGGCAGCCTAAATATGAACATATTGAACTTTTCATGGCAGCGGTGGTTCCAATTATTTTACCTAAAAATAAGCCCACAGCCACAGTAGTAGTACATTAATTTTAACATGTTCAGCAGCCCACACAAAATAATAGGTTCTAATTGTCAAAGTGTCGGCTAATTGAGTTTGTTTGCTACCTCAAAGGTAGATGTGTCCCTATAAGCTGTTTCCAGTGCGTGTCAGAAATGAACAGCTATACAAACAGGAGAGAGAGTCAGCTTTTACCTAGCTGCAATGTCTGTGATAATGGCCCTGGAAAATACACGCACGCACGCACGCACGAACACACACACACACACACACACACACACACACACACACACACACACACACACACACACACGCGCACACATTCCGTTAATGTTGGAACAATGATTTTGTCCATTGTTATCAAAAGCATGATTAATCATTACGTTTTTGCAAAGCAGGGGCAGTGTTACCATGGGGACATAAAATTATCCATGCTGCTTTGCATATCAACAGAAAAGTTTACAATTGCAGTACAACTCTCTGTGTGGGAGCTGCTACAGGCCCGAGTAGCTTTAAAGAGAGGTCCACTCTTTAGGGATCCTCTGTCTCTTCCTCTGACCTCTGTTGTTCAGCTCGACAGGCTGTTTGTTGTGCGCGCTGAAACAAAATAAATGACAATTCAGCGTGAATGAAGGTTTGATGATTTTTTTGCATTTCCTTGTGATGACTTGACATCCGTTGTTAGGCTCCTCTTTTATCGAAATGAAATTCATTTTGAAATCTGTATTGTCAAAATATTGAAGGATATCAAAACTAAAATTGAGTGTGACATTTTAAAACCTTAACTGTGTAAAATCATGCTTTGTTTTTTTAGTTGTACTGACCATTGCGTCTATCTTTGCAAGGCCTAAAATAAAGAGAGGACATTATCTACCGGTTAGAACTGGTTACCTGCTTACAGTTTTGCACCACCACACAAAACTGCCACAATTACTAAAGGGAGGTGGAATGTGTGAAGAAAGATGAGCATAAACTCACACCACGCTTTAAGTGCCCTTGAGCAGTATTCAAGCAGTTCTACTCTATGAATCCAAAAACTTTTAGTACCCGCAGTTTAACAGAGACAAAATTAGTTGTCAAACTACATACTTGTAGGTTTTTTTTCAACTATCAGATCTATCATGATAGATCTGAGGTTACAGATTGCTGTCCATATGCATTTTAGTTAAATGCTTCCACTGTTCTGTTTGACTGCAATTTTGCTTCTTTCCTGCAAAAACGTTTTAAACTGAAGATGAGCCATAGGGGAATATAAGTTGGCCTACCATGCCTTTTCCCATGATGGCTCATTGAAACCCGGGATGGAAGGATGTCCTCTATTTTTAAGATCAAGCTTCATGCCATAACAGGCCTTCCTACGCTTCATTACAACATCCACAACAACACACTGTTCTGGAAGGATCATCTGTGTTATGTACACACACTCTGACATTGTTGTTAATCTTTACATTCTGGATACATTGTGTTTTACCAATATAAGTTATAAATGCTTGATTGAAATAACTGCAGATTACAACTCCCCCATTCCTTTGTTTACAGTCATGTTTCAGGGTTTCAAGACGGTTTAAAAGGAATGGGCTCTACAGAGCCAAATTGGATCTGGGTATGTAAATACTGCTCTGATGTTTAATGAGAAACAAAGTTAGCTAATTATAGCAGCTCTGAGAAACATGAGGAGGACAGTGGGAAATGTTTCCATCACTCCCTAGCTCTATAGATTACTGCCTAATTGCCTCAATCGAATCAGGCGGAGACATTACCCAGAGAGGCAGAGAGTGAGAGAGAGAGAGAAACATGGGGATGGGGATGATTACACATATCCGTCGGTGGCTCTTTAGATAATCCAGCAGAGGACCAGCAAGCCGGGCTCTCTGACATAGCACGAGCCCGTCTGTCTTCTTCAGTCTGCACTTCTCCCGTGTTCTTCTCCCTTCCCCCAGTGCAGTTATGAAGATGAGGATCGCAGGTTACTGTATTCTCTCCTGCCACGCCAAGCAGCTGTAGAGGTGATTCATTGGGAAGTTTTTCAACTATAATTACATGTAATTCTGACACATGTTTATGCCTGATTTTACCAGACAGTTTCTCCACTAATGACAAAGTAGCACATAACATCCTCCCAAACATTTGCCACAACAATATTTTTCTACCTTTATTATTGTATGTTGTAATTTGAAGTACTAGGTGAAAATAAACATGCAGTGCTAGTTTGGCAGACCTGTTGATAGGATGGGAGAGTAGTTTCTTGCCTTTTACAACTAATGCTGTATCATCTGCTTCGTTGACTAAGAGGAGTATAAGAGAGTGAAACTTAAGACAAATAGCTAAATGAAATACAAGTACTCTAAGAATGTCCTGATGCTGTAAAGCCCAGCTTGTCTTTCCTCTCGTTTAATTATATCTCACTGGAAATAGTGAGAAGGAAGCAAACCAACTTGTTTATTCTATTTCTGTTAATTCCTCTAATTCCTGGTAATGGTGGTGCAGGACAAAAGATACTTTTTGCATGTGGCTGTTAGATGTGGGCCCTGCTTATGTTTTGTAGGCAGGGTGAGGGGAATAAGAAGCTCCATTGGATCTATTTCGTCCTCAGAGCACAGAGATATTGAGGTCAGCTGTCCAAAATGATCTCATGTTAAGGAATCGGCGAGTCAGCAGGGTCAGAGCAGAACCGCCATGACGACACTTTCTCCACGGTGATAACGCTGCCCTCCTTTCCCTCCCCTTTATTTCCTCTGCATGGGAACAGCAGAGAAGAGTCTGAACTGTGACTGTGCCCTTTCACTCTGCAGCAAAATGGCACTGCCTTTGTTCTCTCGCAAAACCAGGCCCAGAAATCAGGTGAAGATGGTCTCAGTTAGGATTAATTGGATCTTTACAGTTCTGATGATCCAGAGCTGCATGGCTAATTCTCTCATCCTCTTTAATCCTAAACAAACATCTGAACTGCTGAAAATAGCAAAACAGAAAAGGACTTCCTTGATACCATGGCAGTGTTAAGGCAATCCTTTCTTTAGTTACCCAGACAGGATGCCATGGAGCATGGCGTTGGAGCTGCACATAGGAGTTCTGTGTGGGGAACCCAGACCCTAGCAGAGACTTTTTAACACTTTTGGGAAAGTAGACACTGTAAACAGATAATGCTGCTCATGCAGAAAGGGCCGGAAGTAAGAGGTCTCCAGACGTCTAGAATGGGCACTCTGTGTGTAAATCTTTGGAAAGTGTATTTGGAGTAAGTGAGCTGGGCATTATGCATCCATGTTACTGCTCATTTTACAGTCAACTTCTCTCCTCCATCTGATTCAGTATTGGTAGACTACTATATAGCTATGTGGATGAAATACCAACAGTTGGCTTATCAGCTGTTGAGCCGAATATTGTTGAAGCATATTGAGCAGTGCTTCAAAGGTGTGTTTCTGTTTCTCTCAGGTCATGTGCACCAGTCTCAAGTGACTGTTTGTAAGTAGGCTTCAGCCTATATCTCTTTTTCATCCTAAATACACATACGACTTGGTTCCTTTACTTTCTAATCCTCACACCACCTTCTCACCCTTTGTCTCTTTCTTTCTCTCTAACACACACACACACACACACACTCACTCTCACACACACACACGTCCCCATAATTTATGGCTGCCGGGTCCTTGATCAATTGATAGCAGGGAATCCTTTGGTAAATAGAGTTTTAGACACATTGCCAATAGACCTGGGCTATTGATTGGAGTGTAAATTAAAAACTTAATCAGGTCTCTAAGATAAGATTTATCTCCGCCCCAAGCAAATTACAGGGCTGACTTGGAGTCATAAAGGCAGGCCGGTGGGCACAAGAGCTCCACCCCTATGGGGATGCCAAGTCTGGCCACGATTCTCTGTCCTTTTCCCATTTCACTGCTGGTGCCTCCACCACTTCTAGGCTTACTTCTGTCTTGTGGAATAGACCATGAAGACGTTTAGTGTTGACATAATGGATGAAGGATTTTCCTGGTGTCTTTAGTTAGAACAAGGCAGGCAAAGAGTAACAGTTTAAAGCATCTGGTCGACATATTCATCCAATATGTCTTATTGTTTCATGATGTACTTTCAGTATGGCTGACCCAAGTGGGAAGTAGTTTTATTTCTTTATCATTTTATTCTGTTTAGCAGTTTGTCTTGTTCAGTCTTGTCAATATTCTTTCTCTGCCCCTCTTTTCCTCTCTCTCTCTTTCTCTCTTTATCACTGTGTGCTTAATCACTTACTTTCATTGCTGCCCGTGATGAAATATGTAAATCATTACACCCAGCTTTTATTTCTTCAATAATATTCTCATCTTGTTGAGGTCATTTTAAACCACAATAAATTCATGCACATTCATACGCACATGCAGTGTAGTCTATATTTTATATGTCTTAAGACAATCCTTGGTATTGCACATTGATCAGTATATGGATTTTTACAGTAATTGCTGGGGAAATTTTCTCTGTCTCTACTCTTCTTCATTATTAATATTGGGAAATGGGTATACATTCAAAATGTCTTGTGTATAATTTCATCTAGAAATAACGAGAGCACTTTTAATTCATGCCAGCTAATACAGAGTAGCATGCATACTGAGAACTGGGGTTTCCTCAGTTTTCACAGATAAGAAAGACACACTAAGTAAGGATCCTGAGATAGCTATCTCACAGGTATATGTCTGGATTTTTTTGTCTGTAATTAAAACATACATTTTTTTTCCCCTTGTGATTAAGGCCGGTGTTAGGCTCTGCACAGGGATTATAGGACTTCTCATTATCTATGGTTATAGACCTCATATACAGAAGCCATAGAAATGACATTGACCGAGTGAGAGAGCAAGAGTGAGTGAGAGACAGATAGCGAGAGAGGACAATAGAGCAGACATTTGAGGAGGTCACAAGTCCATTAGCTAATAAATATACATAAATATGACAAATTGTGCAACACCCCTGAGGACTGTTATGTTGGTGGTGAATTTATAGACAACGTTTTTGGGTTTGTAAAGTGCTGGGTAAGTGTTAGAGGTCTCCAAAAGAGCAATGCAACCTAACCCATCCAGTGGCTGCATAATGGTGGCCACACTTTCTCTTTGTCTAGTTGTGGGGGAGGCTGAGACCATCAGTAATAGGCTTTTTGCCTGATAAGCCCGGAAAATACTCGTTTAGTTAGTGAAAGTGCAGAGGGATCCTGGCCTGATAAACCCGCTGTTTCCGTCTGTAATACCCAACAGCTAAAATCAATAGTTGGGATAATTCTCCCGCTAGTCGTCCAGTCTCTTTTATCTGCAGTCTTCCTCTACCCATGTTCATGGGGGTGGTGGTTAGCTGGAGTATGCCTCTGTGCATAATAGAGGTTATATAGTTACACTTACTTAGTAAAACTTTTCTTTTTGTGGATGTTGCTTGCATTTGTCTAAAATGTTGTTTTCTCTGACACTATGGATGGGATTGGACCACTACTGCCAAATGCTGGCCTTAATCCTCTGACATTGTCTTACTGTTCACTAGCCAGTATGCCAGTGTTGGCACAGAGTTAACTGGAGGGCAGACTTATGTTCATTTTCTTGACGTTATGGGTCTAACTCCCAGCGATCAGTCCAGGTGTTGTCTCTGAGTGAGTGCATGTGTAAATCTGGTGGGAGGAAGTGACTGTCAGCACTAATTTAGTCCTGTTAAGACCTCTGTGCTCTGTCAACACAAGCTCTATGTTCCGACACAGGTGCTTGATTACACATCAAAGGTAGCACCTCTGACACAGCCACAGGATTGAAAGGTTCAGAGAAAAGACAAGAGAGGCCCTTTTTAAATTTAGGATAGGAGGTGCATAGACCTAAACATGCACGTTTCTACGATTCTCTGATTTTTCTTCTCCAAGATTTCATTGCTTCTCTATGCACCTTGCTAGGAGGTGAAGTTGTGCCAGAACTCCTGATCAGACATGATGAGGAATACAGAAGTCCCCCAATATCACAACTCCACTGTTCCATTTTAGCCAGCGTTATCGTTTTGCTGGCAGGCTCTCCCAGAGTGAGTTTCTGTGTAATCTCTCTGGCCATCATGGCATTGCTGTAAAATACGGCCTCAGGTGTTAGTAGGCAGGGTGGTTGGCCTGCGACACCGTTACCTAAAGTGCAGTGTATTAAAAAGCAGTCAGGGCCCTGGATCACAGTATATCACAAGGGAGAGGCAGCGATAAGGCCTGCCTGCCCACCCGCAGATCAATGAAGGTTACTGACATCATATCACAAAGTGAAAGCGAGTGATGCACCCCAGCTATTTATCAGCAGTGGATCGGACATGAAAGGGTTGGAGGGGGGAGAGGAAGAGACAGGAGAGCACTTTTCCCCCCGTGTTGGGGGCTCGAGACCTGATTCCTACTCTCCTGCCATGTCACCATCTCCTCTCCTGAACTCCGGTGGCTCCCATATGGAGGCAGCAAGGAGACTGTGAGGATTTATTGAGGCAGTGAACTGCTAAGACTGAACAAGGCTTAAGTCGGGAAGGTTGACTGACAACAGCACACGACTTCTCTCTCTTGTGTCTTTTTCACTTCCGTCCTCTCTATTTCTGTATGTTTAGTTGTGTGTAAAAGTAGTTCCAAGATTCTTGTGATCTGCAGTCACCTGACGTGACACAGGCCTGTAGAGTTTAGTTGTTGTATGATAGGTTAGAATGAAAGATATTCTCAACCACTGCACTATTATCTGTAAGCCCCTTGTCTTCTCTTTACCTTTCCATAGCTTTATCGACTTATTGCTCTATATTTCATAAAGCCCCTATTCTCCTCACTTATGTCTGCATTAGTATAGTAGTATTGAGTGGCATATACGCGCAAAGGCACTTTTGCGTGTCCATGCGTAGGAGATCATGCTTACAGGTACTGTATGAGTTCCATTTATCAGCTGCCTGGGGCACAATGTAGAGGATTTCCCCCAATGGGTTAGTGTGTAACTGCTCTGTCAATACATGCTTGTCAAGGCTGGGAGAGTGTGGGGGGAAAAGGCCCCTCACTGCAACGCACTGAAGCCACTTATTGAGCAGCCAATAGCTATTTACCGCTTGACGGTGGCAGGCGGAGATGGGGCCCAGCTTGGCAAGAGGAACTATGTGGCTCATTCCCCACTCCCAGGACTTAACAGCTACTAGCTTTGCTCTGAACCTAGCCCATCCTGAGCCAGGAAGCAGAACCAGTGGCTCAGACAGGAGACAGGGAGGTCTGTGTTTATGTGGAGCAGGTTGTCCTCTCCTGGCTCCTGGTCTTTGCCGGGCCTGGCTGTGTGTGCAGCTTGCTGCTGTAAAGCCCTGCTTCCTCTCTGGAATCTCGGTGTTGACAGAGAGCATCTGGGCCCTGGGAGAGCTTCCAGCCTGCTGGGTCCTCACATGTACACACAGGGAGGGAGGGAGGGAGGGATGGATGGAAGGAAGAGGTAGAGTAAAAGAGCTAGAGCGCAGGTTTCAGTTAATACACTGCATACCATCTCTTTATATCTTTTTCAACTTTGCAATGCCCATTGTTCATGTCAATGTCCATGATCCTATGTCTTGATCTGCTCCCCTCCTCCTTTCACCACAAGCACCTAAAGGTGCTATGTTTTATGAATGGGTGTTTTGATGGTGTTCCTTTTATTCTCGCCTACTTTGATTCAACAAAGAGAAGAATGTTGTCAAGGAGGTGTTCATCTTCCCTCTTCTGTTTTTGTTTTCTTAGACCTTCTCGCTCTGGTGAAAATCCCCTTTTTTTGTGGGCTGCACAGATCTCTGTACTGTGTTGGAGTTGCGGGTCGCCTGTCAGAACATGTCCCATATACCTGAGTCACAGAGGGATTAGTTATCCCTCACAGAACTGTCAAGGAAAGAATCAGCCATACCACGCACAGTTGGGGTGAACTAAGAAATAGAAGAGGCAAAAGGAGAAGGAAGGAGAAAAGTTAGTCCATACAATTGAAAATGTACCACACATACCCATCAATTCAATTTAACAGGCTTTATCACCTAAAGAAGTTTCCTCGCCCAGACACATTTTATATGTAATTCATGTATATTAAACTGGAATGAGATGTCAATTTTGCAGAAAGTAAACCATACAAGACCAGCACAGTGAGATGTCCCGCTGTTAAAGAACAGCTGTACAAACAAAGAGACGGGAAAAAGAACAAGAAAAACACATTATATCAACATTTAACAACAGTTGCTCTGTAATCTGGTATTACTTCCACAAGCAAAGGAGGGGCCTGTGTCAGGCCAAGGTGAACTTGGATACTGTTGTGGCAGGAGGAAGCCAAGTGCTTTCAAGAGGTTAGCCCAAGATGTGGAGGTCCTCAGACTCATCTTAATCCAGGAGGCTTGTACTTAATCGCTTTTGATGCGCATGTGAACATGAACTGCTTCAACATTCCAGCCCTGAGCATACGAAGTTCAGAAGACCAGGGCAAGGCTGAGTGGGTAGGGGGGTGAGGGGGTGAGGGCAGTAGGGTTGTGGGGGTGGCTTCAGCTTGCACTAATTGGCTGCCAGGCTTCTCTACACTGCCTGGGGCAAAAGGAATACCCTACCCTCAACCCAACACCCCCGGTGTCTTCCGACTGTCCTCTTCCAAACTCCCTTTCTTTTCTTTAGGCTCTTCTGTGTCCCCACTCATATATTATGTGTCTGTGTGCGTGCTTCTGTGCGTGCATGTACTGTACGTGTTACACTGTGTAAGCTGGCACATTATTAAGGGGAATTCCAGTGAAAGAGAGAAGTTGAACAGAGAAGAGTCTGTCCCCTGGATCTGCAGTGGGTGGTATCCTAGTAATGTTCTTTGTGTGTGATTTCTGCCCACAGTGGCCTTGTGTATTTCTCTGGTCGTGTCAGTGTTAAATTACTGTCTGATGGCACATAGGACTCCCAAATGGACCATGGGAACTCCCATATGCCTTGAGTTCACTGAACTAACTAATTGTTAAAGTTTGAGAAGACTTCGAACTTTTGTCAAGCCAAGCTTTGGGAGACAAAGTTAGAAAGATTTGGCTGAGGTGAGCTAGGGTTTTCCAGCCAGGCAGTCATCCAGAGTGACAGAGTGCAAAGATGAAAAAGGGAAAGACAAGGGTAAGCAATGTAGTATTAACAATTGTGAAGTTGTGACATGGGCATCTGTGAGTGTACTTCACACACATACGTATACACAAAGACTTTGGTTTAGCGAGGAGAAAAGGCTTGCACCCTATAACATCTAGCCAAAGCATTGTAGAGTCGTGCAGGCTGAGCGTATTCCTCTTCCTGTTTTGTCCGTGTGTGTGTGTCTGTGCGCTGTGGAGTGGTTCAGGTGCGGTTAATGTTGGCACCAGATCTTCAGGCCTGCGGCAATAAACAACAGAACAGGCAGGAGGCCAGATGCAACTCCACAAACTTTTAACCTCTCCCTCAGCTAATCCCTCGCCACACTAGTAACTCTTTTTTTTTTTTAACTCATTCTTTCACCTCTCACTCTCTCTCTGTTCTTTATTTCTCCGCCCACTGCCTTCTCTTCTCTTTCTTTGTCTCTCTCTCCTTTAGTCCCACTCTCCTTTTAAGTGAAGTCAGTATGCTGACCTCTAAATAAAGGCTGGAACACTACAGCTGTTACCAACTTCAAACAGCCAATGGCTCAGAGTTGAGCCTGTGCGAGTGTTAGGGGCAGAAATAATGTGCCTATTAAAACTAACTTAGAGCCCTCTTTACTCTCAAGGCTCCCTGGGTCTAAGTTGACCACACCAAACCAGGCTTGATACTTCTCAGCTGAGACAATCACAGTGCAGCCAGCCCTAACCCAGCCCAGTGTGAGATAAAGAAGAGCTAAGACAAAGACACTGTTCATTTGAGTTCACAGTATCAGTATACACTCTTTGATACAATCTTTTTGTGGTGGAGGGCAGTAACAAAGGGTCACCTACGCTTTCTCACATGAGGTGTCAGTTATATAATTTGACTGGACGTCACCTAATGTAGCTTCATGCAAAATCGTCATGGCCCCCAAATCGCACAACAGCGGTTAGTTCTCTGTCCAGCGCAGTGCTTTTATAATAATTTTTCCTGGCACACACAACAAGTGAAAGCAAAAGGAATAAAGAACAGTATGTTCACCAGGACATAATGAAGTTTTTACACAAATGAATGTGTGCTTGTCATAGTTGTTATTAGTTGGATCTAAATCAGTGGAAAAAAGTTAACCTCTGTATTCATGGAACATGTTAGGCTGACAAATCCCAGGTCTGGTTCACAATGAATCATCCACCTCAAGCTCATATTAATAGAACTTGTAAAAATGGAAGCTGCCTTTTATCCAAACACTTCTAGAATGGCTTTATGATAGAAAGACTGAGCCAGAACCAAAATGGAAAGCGTCAGGATTAGTCACCACGTTCCCATGTCTGTTGTTTTCAGTTATAAAGGGTTACATGATTTATTATCTGTACAGATGGTGATACCTTCTATCCCGCTAACCTCAGTAACTTTTAAATTTAGATTGTCAGCCGTTGTCCTGTTTCTTCAGAAAGCTGACTTGTTCTATAGGGCCGGCTACCCATTTTACTCGGTTAACATTCCACTGGGCAATATTGCCTACCAAAGCCCCTTATTTACTTAAGGCACAAGTGAAGTATAGAAATCAGCAATTTAGTAAATATCGTATGTGTAACGCACAAAACCTTCCTTGAAGTGTACTTTTTGTAGTAAACATGAATCTATGTTCAGAATACCAAAAAAATTCTGTCCAGCACTTACTTTAATTACTATGCTCTCTGTTTCTCTGTAGTAAACCAGACTCATTGCCTTTATACTTAAATTAGGTGTTATGATCTAATTGTTATGACGTTTGTTTGTCCCCTGTTGCATGGTCTGGGTGAGTACTCGATTCTGATTGGCTGCAGGGTGTCCATAACTAAGTGATGTAGGACACCTACTAAAGGCGTTTGGGGGAACCTGAACACCACAGGTTGGAGCTAACACACACTCTGCAAGAAGTAAGTTATAGCCTACTGCCCCTGAGGACTGACTTTGTTTCTCAGCGAATAATGTTATCTCACATTCCGTTCACTGTTCAGGTCGCTACTTAAAGCTGCGGCCGTCAGTTAGCGTTACCGTTAGCTAGCTACAAATTGCGGATAAAACTGTAAGAGTTCCTTATATTGTTTTTGGGACAATGGCATGACTGGACAACTAGCTAGCTTGTCTTGTTGTTCAACATGCTGTCAAATTATTTTTACTGATTGCCAACTGTACACAATTTTATTGACTTTGGATCTGGCTACCATAGCGTTAGCTTTCTGGCTTGTAGCTACATCTCCGTTGCTAAGGGAGGCAAGTCCTAAGGGCCTTCCTATTTCCTTGATGATAAGGAAGGCAATGATTGATCCAGATATTAGTCAAACCTTCAGGCGTGACCAGGCAAACAGAGTTATTGTTTGTAAAAACATTAGATATTGATTATAAAACTAATTAAAATACACACTAATGTTTTTAAAAATGTTATTTGGCCAGTGACAATGGTATAAGCGGGTTAATGTCCTTCGAGATGTCCATTGTCATTGTCAGGTATTAATGCACAATGGTGAGGCGTGAACCGTCCAATGTGAAGTCCATTAATACTGGACTTACTTAGTTACTACACATCTTAAATGCTAATACATGTATCCAAAGCCACTTTTTACTGTGTACGTGTGTGTGTGTGTGTGTGCGTGTGCACCTGTGCCTGTGTGTCTGTGTTTGTCCCTTGAGATAAATAATTACAAGTTGTACGGGTTGTCATTATGAGCCTGGCTGTCCGGCCTTCCCCTGACTGCATGGCTGCAATAGGTTAATTACATGTCTGTATGTTGATGATGTCACAATGTTGGCAACTGTTCTCAGGCGCGTTGTTTGGACACAGATCTATTTGAGCTGAGATGAAGTGGTTCTTGACAATCCCTAAGTTGTGCTTGCTTGCGCTTTAGGTTTTTCCCCTTTTTGTGTCATTCTTATTCAAAAGTTTCAAAGAGAGGCCATTATTTCAGGACTGTCCTAGTCATTGTCCCCAGAGAATCATCTCTGCTTATAGCCCAACATCCTCCTGGTGTTTAGTGTATGACACAGATATAATTTATTAGTACTGTGCATGTGCTTGTTTTACTTGCCTGTTGAAAAATAGATAAGGAGCTCTACAATTCTAACAAGAATGGACTTGTGCCATGACATACTGTATATAGAAAAAAAAAAAAGTTTGTTTTGTGTGACTCCTATTCTCAAAATAGTTCACTCGACCCTTTATTGAATGGTTACAGGTAATACGGAACATTAGTTAAAGGTAGAAGGGAGTTTTAAAAAGATATAATTTGCTCCTGCTTGGAAAATAGTAAAGTGTTACTATTGAAGCAGAAGTACACATAGAATGCATTCCAGGCTGAAGTGGGGGAATGAGCAAGTGTAGGAATGGATATGACATTCCTCCTGGAACACCTGAGAGGTTAGGCGGATGGTGACTGCAAGCTAAGAGAATGCTGAGTGCAAATCTCTGTCGACAAGCTGTGCCTCCTGCTCTGCTCCACCTGGGGAATGTGTTACCTAATGGGCCACAAAACTGCCTGGAGACCACAGCTCTCTTATCGCTGATATTAGATGACCCTGCAAAAAAAAATACAGGAATCCATCATGAAGAATAAGAATCTTGCAGAAAAGTAGGATTGAAGGCTTTTCTCTTTTTCTGTGGACAGAAGGAAAGAATGGTAGGTAATGTTATCTTGTTCACAGTTACAAGAATCCTGCTCGCAGAGGCTTTGGGTTTCGAGTTTCTCATATGTATATAAAGTTTCACTGCACAATGGATCTTTTGTTTAGAGCAAACCGAACACTCCCCCTCCTTCTTTTTCTCCCTTCTCTTGTAAAAAAAAAAAAAAAAAATGCATTCATGTGCTTGTGGGGCTGTGAGGACTCAGGTTTCTGCTATCTTTGTGTGCCATGTCGTCACTCGCCCCCGCTAGCTGAAATGTGCATCTTGCACAGGCAGGCGCACTGCCAGGGCTGCTTCCAGCCATGGATTAGAGAGAATCCAGGAAACAACGGACTCCTGACAAAACAGCGGCATGACAGGTAACTGAAGTTGCACTGGGGAGAGAGGAGGCAGACGATAATTACAGAGCTTTTTGTTTTCTGGACACTCTTAGCTGGCTACTTAAGTGCCTGATCTGAAATCTGTGCCTTGTAATTACAGTAGTGGGCCCCATTAGGGCAGAGGTCTTGGTTAGGATTATTCTGCTTCCCTTCTTCTCTCTGTGTGTGTGTGTGTGTGTGTGTGTGTGTGTGTGTGTGTGTGTGTGTGTGTGAGACCACCCCCCCCCCCACCTCCTCCTGCGTCACGTAGAAACCACAGCAGTCAGGGTGGAGGAAAGAGCAGGAATTAGCCTTCTTCATGTCTGACTGTCCTGTGTGCACAGTCACATTCACACTTGCTGCCTGATCCCAGAGCCACTGAGATGACAGTACCACGACCTGTACTAAGTGTGTGTCCGCCTTCTCTTTGCCCTGCCCCCCCCTCCCCCCTTTTCTAGCTCCATAATACCTTTGCTACTCATGCTGACGCTGAGAGATTTGTGTAGATTATGACAGGGTTGTCACAGTGATGATTGCGCGGTGTGGCGTGTGTCATGTCGAGTTGACAGGGACTTTTGGCATGGTATCTGTGGAGATGGGTTGTGGCTCTAGGTGAAGCTGGCCTAAACACCGCCAGAACTGTGTCACCAGGTTGATCGAAGGATGCCAAGAGATTTGCTGGTGGAGTTCAGAGGATAAGCCTGGGCAGTGACTGTGTTACTGTGCCACTATACAGAAAAGAACAGAACCCAAGTGAAAGAAAAAAGTAACGGAGACAAATTTAGAGAGAGATGGCTCAACGTAGAAGGGGTCATCAAACGCGTCCAGGCTCTAGGCACAGAAACACAGATCTAGAAGTCAACATCAGATAGATCCTGCCTCTTTAAGCTGCTAGCCCTTCTAATAGATTCTTAAGCACTGGTTTTAGTGCATGTTAAACCAGGATTACCCAATCAATTGCGGTCAGTACAAACAAGGATTACTTACAACAGTACATTTTTCTTGTTGAGAGGCTAAAAGCGGGGTAAATGGAAGAAGCAGCGCTGCTGTTGATGAGAAGAGCAGTCACGATGGGGTCACGATGAGCCCGGACATGGGCACCACAGAGAGATGAATCTTCATTTGGAGTTGATGCATTCATTTAGGAGAAGCCTCCTGGAACTCTTGCAAATGGTTTTGCTTGGTTTGGTAGAAGCTATGTTTTTATTTTTCATTTCCTGAATATGGCCTTTTGCCTTAAAAAAATGGCACAAGACAAAATCTACTGTCTTGCCTAAAATAGCTTTAGTGGATTTTATTTCCTAGTGTATACTGTACACTGTACATTATGTTTGTATGTCGTTCTAAAGTTGCCCAGCCTTGTAGGCTGTGTGAAGAATGAGTTTTTACTGGGTGTGGAGGACTGTGAGAGTTGATCAACCCTCAAACTCACATACTCACCCTTTCTCTGAACTCAGCTTTTGTTTACATTTTAATCACAATCAACACCTGTAACCTCCTTCACAATACCCAGCAAGTAAGGACTTATATACTTGCCAAACTAGATCTCTGAGCTCATGTGTGTCTGTGTTTACACATTTGCGCTCTCCCACGTGAACCACTACACACCCCTTAGATACCAAAAATACATAAGCCTGTGTTTTATAATACCAGGTTGCACATGATTGGTTGACAAGCTGCATGTCATCTGTAAACCAGAGCTATTGTCTTGAAGTCCTGCGAAAGCAGTAAGTATGTGTTATTAGATAGGCTATGCAATAGCTTTGAATGGGCTTATGTGTCATCTTAACCTTTGCACATGTGTCAGTATTTCTTAAGAGAGCAGACAAGGATGTGAAAAAGTCTGCAGTATCTTACACAGTCACTACTCTCTGACTTCTCCCTCATTCTCCTTGCCACACACGCGCACACACACAAATACACAACCATTCCCGCTCTCATTCAGTTTTCCCCATGTTGTCAGTCAGTGCTGAGTGACTGGTGACTAACAGCCCTCTCCTGTGTAAAAGGTCAGCGGGGTCCTTGAAAAGAAAGAGTCAGCTGTCTTTTTGGAAAGCAACTGTTCCCAGAGCATACAGGGTGTCAGTCAGTCAGTCAGTCAGTCAGTCATTTCTAATCACAATGCGCTGTTAATGGTGGAGAAGGATGGCAAGACAGTGGGGTCTAGATGCTGTTTGTGACAGGAGAAACTTGAGGCTTGTAGGGACTGAGGCTTCACAGAGTGAAATCATTTTATGACCACAGTCAGACAGGGAAGGCAAGGTCTTACTCTTCATTAACAGCAGCATTTGGCATTACTGCTATTTACACTTAGATTGATTATTATAGGTCTACTTATTGGCTGTGTGACAGACAAATGGTATGAAATATACCTGTTTATTGTGACTTTGAAGCAATTGTTAGCTAACTGCAGTGCAACTAAGTGCTACTTTTTTGTGACTTGAAAATAACTCACCAAAATAGCAAATTCAAACACAATTCAAAAGTAAAACAACCTCCCTCCACTTCAAAAAAAGTGACTGACTGTCCCCAATTTGAAATGAAACTGACTTAATTAAGAAGCAGTGAGAGTCCACAGATAGCAGTCCATAATTAGCTTAAGCTGGCTGTTGTAACCAGATCCACTGCATTAATGACAACACAGCCCCTGTGAAAAGCATCATTGTTCTCAAGATAATTGTCCTTTTAGTTAACACGGCCTGGGAAGGGCTCTCCTTGTTAGAGGAGCCGCCTGGAACCAAGGACAGCCGGAGGCAGGAAGGGGACCGGGACTGATACTGGCCCTGTGCCCGTTGTGACAAGCCCACTTGTGCCCTCTGCTGAAATCCCCTTAGTATGCAGTGGAATTAGCTGTCCCCAGGGTGTGGCACCAGGGGGTTGGCCATTAATTATATACCCTGAATCTTAACGAATGAGAAGCAATCAATAAAATAAAGCAGATGTATGCAAATCGCTTGCTGATTATACTACCTAATGACATGTCATGTTGTTGGCAGGAGAGAGCTGACGGGGGGAAAAGGAAGGAAGAAGATGGAGATACAAAATGAGTCTTGTCTTGTCTCATGTTGGAAGCATGGATTTGTTCAGACATAAACATTTTAAATTATTGTATGTTTTTTATACCATTAGATTTGAGCATTGTTTTGGGCTATACACCTGTACTGTTTCAGTAGCTGGTTAAGTTCTGTTTCCGGTCTTATTGTTGTTTTAACGAGGCAGGGTACTGGGACTGTCAGCCAGGAAATGGTGTGAGACTTAAGGGTTGGGTTGGCTGCAATTTGAGCAAGATAGGGTAAACTCTGGTGCAGTCTGAGCTGTTGGGGTGTTAGTGGCACTGCTGCTCGTAGACTGATAAGGGAAAGGAGGTGAGGTTAGTTCACCTGCTTGGAACTCTGCCCCTGCACTGAGATCTCCATTGTATCCAGCCAACTGGAGCTGTTGGGAACTCTATACTTGCCTTTAAGCAGAGAGGGAGGGCAGCCAAGAATTAACTGCTGCCTCATCCTGGCAGCCTCCAAGGATGCTGTCTGCCTTCATTCGTGGCGGGCGTGAGAGGAAAGAACAAAAAGGGACAGGGGGAAAACAGTGTTGTCACAAAAACCGTAAAGAAATTAGGAAGAAAGAGGAAGAAGCAGTATTAACAATGATGTATCCTGCGTGTTCTATACACTGTATATGGAGATCTTGTCTGTACAATAGAAGTATAATAGAAGTAATGGACGTCTGGACTTCCTCAAAGGGAATACAGCTCATATTGGTGAGTGTCAATTTCATGGCCCACATATGTCTCTTTGTCTAGACTGTACTCTGATAAAGGATATTTTATCCACTTCAAAAAGTCTGAACACATTTGTCTGCAACGAAAATATTAGTCTGTGTAAATGGAGGTGTCATCTACAAAGGAAAATGTCCACATCTGTTACAAAATGGATAGTAACTGATACCAAAGTTGACTATATTAGTCCACATTATAGTAATAAACACCCATCTCTTCCCATTGCTGCCTAGTGATGACCTGTACATAATGTCGGCCAGGGTTTATTGATATAGTGCCTAGCTTTACCCACGGTTTGATTGTGCTCCCCCGTGGTCTTCCAGTCAGGACAGTGAAATGTAAAACCTTAGCACTTCAGGAGGCCAGGACAGTCCAAGGAGAGGCCAGGGAACAGGTGGTGACCCTCTGCAGCCTGGGAGTATATTATTGACCAGGGTCCAGCGGCCAGATTGATTACTTTATTGTATTGCCATGAACCTCAGTGGCCAGAGACATCTGGTTGACCCTGGCTGGACAGAGCATCGCAGTGACCCTCACCTTAGTTAAAGAGTTATGTGGCTTTGACCTGCTCCCTAATGTGGGGGTCTTGACCTGCTCAGCCACTGGCCTGAGTACAGAGCTAAAGCGGGCCTATGCTTCTCCCTCTCTGGTGTCAACCTAGGTTATTTAGAGGCTGGGGGTAGGCCAGGGTCTTGCAGGGGCCACCTTGTTTAGGACTTACTGTGTCCTGACTTAAGACCTTCCTGTGACCCACCGGTGTTCATTGTGTCAGCAAGATAGGCAGAGCCAGAAAAAAATGTTAATTAATCTTCACCAAATTACACCAAAATGGTGGAAAATCAATGCATCTCAATAAGATGTCCTCACTTCCAGCTAATGGTTCAGATAGCTGGGTCACGGTGAAGGGGGTTGAAATGGAGTTTGCAAAGCTAAAAAGGTTTTTTATTTATTACTAATAATTTCCTGAAAAATGTAAGGAAAACCACATTCTATTTGGGAATGTCTGCATTTTGACTTTTGCATAAAAAGTGAAACTTCATGGTGGCGTGTGTGGTGCAGCAGTTTTCTGGGCTGGATGCCACGTCGACTAACCTTGTGCCCTGTATAAACAGGGTGAGACAACAGGCAACACAAGGGAAACATCCTTTACTATGGTAGAAGCTGTTTCCAGTACCATCACTTCCTACTTCCACTTAGCTGACAGACAGAATATCTGTCAGGCAGGTCTTTCCTGTGCTCTAGATACTTTTTTCAGTGGTCAGCTGCGGCTTCTCATCAGAAAAAACAACCATGCACCAAGCAAGCTGGGCAAAGGCTTGATTCCGTTTGAAGTGGATCCTATAGTCCTGTTTAAAGCAGGATGTGAAGGCCAGAGTATGTCCTCACTATTGAGCTCAGTGTCTAGGAAACCCTGTTGTTGCGTTACTTACGTTACTTTTTGCAAAGGGAACATTGAACAGTGAATACATGCAACAGTAAACCGTTTCTCATTTTATTCCCATCCTCAGTCAACACTTAGTGCTGTCTTGTGTCATTCTTCCCTAACAAATAATGCAGCTTTATGCACAGCGCTATAAAAGAATAAGTGATTGTTTGGTAGCGTGAGTTTCTAAGATGATTCATGTTAGAGAGGCCTACTTGCAGATAAGTGTGTGATTCATGAGGACGGTAAGGGGACTGGCAGCAGGAGACAAGATCTAGGGAGTTTGTTTTATGGGTCTTCCCTACCTGCCCAAAGAGGGGAATGCATGACCACACCTATGCAACTGCAGGCGCTGCAGCTAATTACAGGCAATCATATGGTGATGGGCAGGACAAACAGATGTTCCTGCAGATACCCTCCTCTCAACACGTCAACACACTCTATCAACTTTGTTTTGTTGTACAAAAACATTTCTTAAAAAAGCGATTAAACAAGCACGCTGTCAACATTAAGCAGCTTTCATTTTACCCTGTACAGCATTTCTGATGCTTCTGCAAAAAGCGCATCACACTCCATCACCCACCCTCTTATTCTGTCCCAATTAACACTCAGCCCCCATTACATTGATTGGGAGAGGTGTTGTATTGGCTAGGTGGGCCATGAGCACATTGATCACATTGACCCATCATGTGAACCATGAGAAAATGTTGAGCTGCAGATTTCTTACTCACAGCAATGGATTGAAAAAATTGCCAGTGGACATGAAGCTGTTGTGTGTGTACTCATAGCTGTGTGTTTATTCTCATTGGGCGTGGCTGTGCTCTGTTGTGTGGTTTTAAGGACCTAATAGGCACACGCCACTCCTAAACTATATCCTTTGGGGCCCTTGCAATAGAAGTGTTGTTTTCCCCCCACATCTAATCCTGCCTAGCCCCTTGCACACACATAAATACACAAACACACACATGCTCCCTTATAGCCAGTCAAAGGGCAAACCGCTGCCCCACCTCCTGAAGGTGCACCTGGCATCTGCGAGTCCACTCCAATTACATCTCCCCAATTACAGGTTATGAACCAATTAGTCACCCTCTCGTCTTACTCTGCCCCTATCACTCTCCCTTCTCACAGCTCAAATATGGGGGCATCTGTTTGAGATGGGGCAGAGGGTCCTATCATTGACAACATGGTTGCCGGTCTGGAGCATTTGCTGGTCAGTGGATCTCAAAGAAGCATGGATATTGTTATGTTTTGAATGAGACTATAGTTGACATGTAAATACCTCATCAGAACAGCTGTCAGGAGGCAGTTGTGTTAGCAAACTCCAACATGCTCATACATTGTAAGAAATGCATACAGGGGATTATTTAAGCTGTCAACTTGTAATTTGTAGTGCCTCTCAACTTGAACTTTCAGGGTGAGCCAGTTGGCCCTGCTCAAATTCTCACTTCTTTGCTAACACATTTTTTCAGAGCTTACGGGAAAGGAGGTGAGCACAAATGTGGATAAACAAGTTTTCTCATGCTTACATGAATGATTTTTCTATTGTTATCTTATGTTTTGTATGCTTTGTTTCTATATTTGGTATGTGGTGGATTTAGTTTGTGTGTATGTGTGTTTTCCTAGTGTATATGGCTTTCCTCCCAGCCTTATGGCTTCATTCCCAGTTCTAGTTGGCATGTGTAAAGACTCTCAGCTATGCCCACACTGGCATAGCAGCCTGAGTGGAAACTCATTGCTCCATAGTGAGAATTCATTCACAATATGGCACTGTATCTGGCTGCTATTGAGTCTCACAAGCGTTCATATTACCTTACACATGGGTGCGTGTGTGTTCACACACAGATCTTGGTGAGGAGCTAACAGCTCGGTGCTGTGAGTAAAATGTTCCCTCAGTGTATGGGGGGGGGCTGTCTAAGAGCTAAGAGCCCAGGGTTAAGATTCAAAGTGCTTTGTCTGTGATCTCCCAGCTTTCTGTTTCCTTTAGCATCCGGGTAGCACTCTTCCCGGAGTTAGATCTTGTTTATCTTGTTTGCTGGTGTGGTCTTTCAATGTCAAAACAATGACATCATTAATTAAATGTGTATTAAATGTGCAGCTCTGAAGGACCACTAGGCAGTGCTGAATCTACTGCAACTCAGTGAGGTTAATGTCCCTGCAAAAAAAAAAAAACTGTCATGGTTGTTGTTTTTTGTCAGTGCATTATATGTGAATATTATACAAATGTGTTCTGCCATTATTCATATGTGGCCGAATGTTTTTTGCTTCTTTCTCAATAATCATCCTGTGGTTATTCCTGTCACCTGCCTCGCAAGTCCTAAAAAATGTAATGCAAAGAGGCATCCAGTAAATGTCAATTGTAGGGTCTCATCCTCTTTCCCCACATTTTGAATCAGGTTTTCTGTTACTTTACTTACCTTTGCCAAAGATAACCTCAAATCCATGAATGGATTTTTGTATTCTGTACAGTACACATAGCAGTTTTTATACCCTTGACACATGCTCCCTCTGACAGATTGAATCAATGAATGTTATGTGTCATACGAGTAAGGCTGTGGTCCTCCTCACATGCTTGCTTTTTCCCTGCCAGAGGCATGTGTCATTGGCTTGCGCCCCTGACCCTGAAGCTTATTACCTAGAAATGTAAATTACTCAATGCTCAAGTTCATCATGGGCTTCTTGCACTGTCCCCCATCTCCTTTTCCTTCTCTCTCTTCTGTGTACTTTTCTCTCTTATACTCGGCCCCCTCGCTCCACCTCAGCTCTCCTCTGTGACTGCCTTACCTAAGAAGAGTAAGACACCCCCATCTGTGAAAGCCCACAACCAAATCCAAACAAATATCTCTTTTGCCCAATTTGTTCCTTTTCAGTCTGTTTTTCAAAGAGCTTTTCCTAATGAGTGCTTGTCCTCATTTTGTGTTTTGTGTATCTGTCTGAGGACTCATCCCATACATATAATGCACAGAGTGAGACTATATCTGTTAGTCAAGTATAAAGCTTAGGGGTAGACTGGTGAAGTGGCAGAAAACTTTAGCTTTAGCTATAATATGTTTACACATGCATGCATCTAAGTCAATGCAAACCTTTACAAGCACATGCATTAAGATGTGTGTCTGTCCTCTGAGGAATGTGTATAATCTTCAGACCCCTAGCTCACATGACACACACACACACACACACACACACACACACACACACACACACCGCATACAGTATGCTCACACAACAAACCTGCACTAAGTTACTTATCTCCTTGCTCATAAATAGATCCTACACCACTTAAAAACTATAATAATACCCACAAGCCCCAGCAGCTCACAGATAAGAAAGCCCAAAGATAAATGGCAGGAAACAGCACCCATTTAAATCCTTACTGTTTTTAGGCTGTTGATCCCATTAATCCATGTAACATAGGTGCTCCAGTGTTGCCCTAACCCTACTGGGTTTTGCTTCACTGTGCTCAGCAGGCTGCCCAGCTGGGGCCCAGATGTGGCAGCTATGTCATGTGGAGCTGGGAGGCAGAAGATAAGAGGCTGATGGTAGGCCCGCTCCTTGGTTCAGGGTCTGTTTTGCAGCGGTTCAACTAGATGTTGCGGGCGGCGCAAACTGAACTTTGACAGCCTATGCCATGCTTAATGCCTTACTTCCCAAATACAGCTCAGTAGGGCTGATTTATATCTACCAGGTGCTACAGTGTGCAGCAGCTCTGGGATGAGAGGAGGCATGTGGCCATTTCATTAAGGCAGATGAACAAGGACTGCTGTGTGTGTGTGTGTGTGTGTATGTGTGTCTGTGTGTGTGTGTGTGTGTGTGTGTGTGTGTGTGTGTGTGGAGATGAGACGCAGAAGCCTGGTCTTTCTCAAATATAGCTCCATAGCACTGTAGCTGTCACAACACTCAGGCCAGGCCAGGAGAGGAAAAGGATTTCTTAAAACATCACGCAAGTTTTTGCTGCTCCCTACCTTTCATTGGTCTGTTTCCAATGTGTGTTTCCCCCTACTCATAGAGATAGGATTATTGAATGTGTTTCCAGCACATGGGCATCTGCTTCCACAGAGTGCTGGGACACCACCGTGCCAAGTTTTAGTGCAAGCACTGAGCTGCCAACAGCTTTAATGGTCATGTATTTGTTAATTTTCATTCAGCTGATGCTTTGAATCTTTCCTGTTTCCCTCCTTCTGGGGGCTTTGCTTGCCACCCAAGCCTGATCTCTCTCTGTGCCACACACACACACAAACACACACACACACACCTACCTACACCTAACTATACAACTCAGGGCTAGACGTCTAATAGGAACTGCTTCATTGTTTGCAATTGCATTTTAGAATTGTGTAATTCTGTTTGCGTTTTGTAGTTTGATGGCAGCAGCTTTCCCTCATGTTAGACAGGTCTCCCTTGAGGTCTGTGGCTCAGAACAGAACTCAGATTTACTGCATATGAACATTTATAATTACTTCTGTATGTGGAAATGTTGTCTTTTAGTCACATTTTATCTCTTTATTTCCTGACAATCTGTAGCACCTTTCAACACACAAAGGTCTCTGAACATCGTGGTCGGCTCTGTTAGTGCTCAACGTAGCTACAGAAATGATGTTTGATGTTCCTCGCACTATTCAGAGTCAAGTGCTGAGATCTCTTTCAGCATTGCCCTCCAGGCCACCTTGTTATACACTTAACAAGTTGTTTTCTTTTTTTTGTTTTTCTTCCCTTTTCCTCTGTTGACAGTTCCTCATCACTGCTCTACTCAGAAGGAATGCACATCACCTTCCACGGTTTGCCTTGGAGTCTGTCCTTGTAGACTGTAGGGCAAGCTCTGCTCTCCTTTTAAGATGATGATTGCATCAAGGTCTGATTTATAAGTGCTCTGTTTATGAACTGTTAGTGAAAAGATTCTGCATCCGATTGGCATGTAAACTAGTTCTCAGTGGGCTTGTCTTCCTGAAGGCACATTATTGTTCCTTCTTATGTCTCAATGAAGCTGTTCCACAAGTATGCAGTAGAATCTTAAATACAATTGTGGCGAGTCTATTCTTTCTTTGTTGGTAATGAGAGTAATCTGAATGTGATTTATATAATTTCACCTGTCAGATTCCCCCCTGCTTATTCCTACTGAATAATCATGGTTAGCCACACAGTTCACTGTAGAAGTGGAACATGCTGGGAATAAGTATGAGCACTAACTGGAAATGAATGCCGCTGTGGCAAAAGAATAGCCATGTATAATAAGTCAGTGATGTTCATTTAGGAAGGGATCCATTTAACATTAATAGCTGGCTTGTTTTTCTAATCTTCAAATATAAAACAGTCTTTGTTTATAGAGTTTTTTTGCTTTGATTTTACTGTGTCTTTTGACATCCAGTGTCCCAACATTTCTTGTTAGCTGCGTCTTTTAAAACACAGGGCACATTATTCTTTCAGCTTTATTAACTCTCATAATTCAGCGGGGCAGAGGGGGCAATAGAAAACACGTCTCCCCTGAGGTTTATTGTTTAAAACGGGTGCAGTTATTTCCCAGGATAAGGGCTTCAGCTAAGCAGAGAGGAATTTGGGCCAGGCCTCCATAAAGAAAAAAAAAAAAGTATTTGTGTACCAGAAAGATTTTCGCTTTTTCTCTCTAAATCTTTGTCATTAATGACTTTAGCAAATGTGAAGTGGGGAGTGAATGGTTTGGCTGTGCAGGGTCTTCAAAGGACCCATCTAATTATTTATCCAGGATATCCTACTCTAGAATTAGAGGCCAGGTCACGATTGGCTTTCATGCCTTTTTTTCTGCAAAGAAATAATTTCCACAGAATGGTTTCACTGGGACACCATCTAATCCGTGTGTGTGCGTGTGTGTGTGTGCGTGTGAGTGTGTGTGTGCGCGTGTGTGTGTGTGTGAGAGTGAGGGGGGGACGAGTGGGCAGGACTGTATGGATACAGGACTGTACCACCCCTCAGTGCATACAAGAGATAGTAAGTTTAGTCCTTTTTCCACACATAACACAGCATGACTTTCCACATCTCTGCTCACACCCACATTACTCAGGTTTCCTGGTCCTTTGGCCTTCACATGGTTTGCTTCTAAAAGGGATCTTATCACCCTTCTCAGGTTCAGACACTTAACTGAACACTGGGCCTAACCCTCGGCTTCTGCCACTGCCTCACTGCTGAGCCTCTGTGTGACTTAACTCATCTCATCATACCACTGCATGCATCTCTAAGGGTGTCCCAGCTTAACCACTTAACCACATTATAGATTAGCTGTTTTCGGTTTGCTGTATAGTCCTGTCCTTTTCTAAGAAAATACACAATTAATGCATATGTTGTTTTCTAAAACTCCCTTAAGCATTTTGCTAAAGGAGTGTGTCTCTTTAAGAGTGCTCTGCAGTGGATATTTGTCTAATTCCAGGTGCTTGTGAACCCTGTGTTTTACCAGGTGCAGGACTGGGTCATTACTAAGGTATTTGTTTTCCAGATTACACAGAAAGGCCCAGGATTATAGACATGTTATCCATGTCCCATATCTGTCTGTTAGGGCAAGATCCCTGCATGGAGCCTGAATCCTGCTCCACTGTATTCTCCTGTTTGCTGTCATGCCTGCAGGAGATCCCTTAGATCACATCCCAGAGCTACCATGTTGTTCTGTGGGGCCAGATTCTCCTTCTCCCGTCTCTCTGACAACAGGGGCTTGGTATGCTGATCAGTGTCAGGCATCCTTAATGGAAGTACAAGTAGAGAGAGAGGACATAGAGAGTCTGTGTTTGTTTGAGGGGGTTAAATTCAGCCACATCCCATTGGTTGCTGGACAGCTGATTGTCTTTCCAAAACATTTACATAAAGCACCACAATTGTGATGATAAACCGTTTTATCATTGGGCTCCCAATCAATAATGTGGCTTCTTAAGGTTTAATATTTCAATGGTATTGATCATTTTAACAACTGTGTTTGCGGTTTACTTGCCTTAACTGCAACGCTGCGGGAAGGAAGGTGTGTACTTGTGTGTGTGTGTGTGTGTGTGTGTGTGTATGGCTTGGCACCATGTGATCTTGGCTTTTAGGCAATCATTTTCTACTACAACGTAAATGAATTTCCCACCTACGAAAAGTAGAGTGATTCTATGTTTCCCATTTGGTCCGGCCTTACAGTCTTCTGTACATAGTGTTCTGTCCTTTACCTTAATAACAACATTCCCTAATAAGTTGTGGTCATCGGTTCCTTTGACCCCCCCTCTACCATCCTCATCTTGTTACTAGAGAACAAATGTAAAGGAGTGACTGTAAACAGAAGCTCAAAAAGCACTGTAGTTAGCAGATTTCGCTTCCATCCTCTCTTGAGAGAACGTCTGCTTCCCGCAGATATAAATAGGGATAGATTTGATAATTAGTAGAAATGAAGGTCCTGGGGCTCAAAGACTTTGATCAGCAGCACATTCCCTCCTTGTCCCTGACCTTTCACTGGACATGTGTCTCTAGCTCTCTCACTTTCTCTTCAGCTCTATATCTCAATCTCACTTTTTCTATCTCTCTATCTTTCCTTTCTATTTCCTGCTAATCTGCAAACGGAAACGCAGTTAGACATACTAAGTTATGCATACTATATATCTGCATCTGTATGGGATTTTGAAATATTTTACATTTAAAAATCTTTCTAAAATCCAAAGGATCTTCATCAGTGTGTTGACTTCTGGTGGATTTGTGCCACACAGACCAGTCTACAAAGTATCAAGTGTTCTCTTAGCCTTTCTGCATTCCACACTATGGGAACGTCAGCACTGCATGCTAAACGATGTGAGGATCCCTGTCAGAATGTTGCAAATCATTCAATGTCCATGTGTGTTGGTCTAAAATTGTGCTGAAATGGAGGATGTGTATCTAAATAATCTAAAAAGAATAAAAAAAATATGACTTGAAGGTATCTCTCTCTCTCTCTCTCTCTCTCTCTCCCTCCCCCCCCCTCTCTTACCTCTCTATCTGTCTCGCAATTTCACAGACACTCCATTGTGTACAAGTGAATACTGTGGGTGCTTGAGTGAAATTATATGAGCCTTCTTCCATTTGTACTCCTTGTATACCACAGATTCCCC
>NC_048407.1:19510819-19531647 GCF_013103735.1 Etheostoma cragini | reverse complement strand
CCCCCCATGCTGGTTGCTAATTGGTGGGAGACTGGGAGCTTCCTGCTGTGTGTTCGCTGCTTCCCTTTGCTTTGCCACCCCACCAGGTCTTTCACCAACACTCTGCAGACCCCAGTAATTAACCAACAGCTAATTAACTACTTCTAATTACACCAGCACGATGTTTCCATCACACCCTCCAACTGAAGAAACACTCTAGTGCCATGCAAATCCCATCTAGAGAAGTTAGCTGAGCTCCAATCAGGTCATTTATTCAGACTGTCCTGTGCAGTACTGAGTACCATACAGTTCTGCACTGTGATTTCATTGCTTTTCTGTCTTAAATCACTTTTCTTCCGTTCTGCAATATGGAATGGATTAACAGAATTTGATGGTGTTGTGTAAAGTGTAAAAATCATTTTCAAGGTTTCTTTTTCAAGTCTATTAACAAAGGAGGCAATTGATACTACAAACAAATCAATTTTGCTTTTTCTGGCCCGTATTACTAGGGCAAAATGGTTACTAGAATTAAGAGCTGTGAAAGTAAAACAATAAGCACATTGCCTTATGGGTATTTGAGTTGCTCATATTGTAATCAGCAAGGATGGTTTTAGCTGTAAGTGATATAAATGTTCCATCACTGTAGTGTAATGCATAAAGTATACATACAAGACAACATTAAATCTGTGAACGGCAGTCACTGTAGCACCTAATGCTTCTAGGTCTCCACTGGCTGGAACATAACAGAGGCTGCATGCCTCAGTTTTGCTATTGCTGAGAAATACTCCCGACATGCCAGGGACCATCCTCCACGACTTGCACACACTCAATGTAAACACACAGTACTGTTCTGCCTCGCCTCAGACTCAACACAGCCACGGCTATTTCTGTTCCACAGACTGATAGCTCCTACTGAAGATCATTGATTTTACGGGAAGTCCTGTTTACAGGCTGAGTGCCATCGACCTGAGGTGACTTTTTGCCTCCTGCAGTTGGAGCAATACTGGAGCAGCCTTATGTCTGCATTAGCAGAATAACAGACAGAATATTTACAGCACACAATAAACAACAATGCAGCACATGGTTAATTTTCTGATTTACAGTGTTGGTGATCAAAGAGAACAAGAACTCCACGTACCTAATATAATTACAATGGTGTATTGTCTATGGCAGTGGCGACTAACTTTTTTGGCTTACAACTCCAGGACAAGTGACCCTGTGATAGCACTGAAAGATAATATGCATTTTTCCCTTTCAGGCAAAACGTTGTCTCTTTGTTGTTTATTATTTCATAAAAGAGTATTTTTCTAATTTAATGCATTTCTTTTTATTCTGTACAGTAAATTATCTTTTGACAGCAGTCTGCCAGTTTACGCCAAACTTGCACGCTCAGATGTAGCAGAGTTATTCCTAAATTGAGTATCAGGTTATTGTCTTCGATATAGGCTACAGTTAGTTTTAGCAGGTAATAGGGTAGACAAGATAGAGAGCAGATAGATAAAGGCTGAAAGAGACACTTGCAGTGCAGTGTTAGAAATGTAAATTCCCTCAAGAGCACAGTATTGTAAACAGAATTTACTAAGCCATGTCATGCCTTAAAATGGACTTATGCTTAAAAGTTCAATGCATGCATGCCTTTATTGGTGATTAATTGGAACAAACCTAAAAGATAAACCCAGGCCTTACTTGCCTGAGGACTACAATGGTTCCCCCATCAATGAGCATGTCCCTAGTGCAACATCAAAGGCCTTCCCCTGCTTTATCAATAAGAACCCTTCCTTCCCACATCTTCCTGTAACTTGCTTAGTGTTCACACCATTGATTTTCCAATAAGCACCCCTTACCCTGCGGTGGCTGGCCGGGCTCTGTGAGACTAGGCACAGAGAGGCAACATCACTGAGGGACAATTGAAAATCAGATCTGGTGTATTGTTAGAGCTCCTCTAGGCGTATTAAGAAACAGTGTTGTTCCCTCACTGCTGATGTGTTCTCTATGCAAATATGAGTTAGGGTCAGGGCTGCATCATGCCCACTGCCCAAGAGTTTTCACAGCAAGGGCTAAGTAACGGCTTATTCCCTCAGGAAACCCTGGAGAGCAGGGTCCTCTGGAGGCAAGGCCAGGCCTTCAGGCAGGTGATCAGGCATGCTTATAATCAGATGGTTCCTTAGCCTTTAATTCCTCCCTCAGTTGGCCGGTAAATCCCACCTAATGAAAGGACCCATAAATTATAACTTATCTAATTTTCCATCCCTACCAAGTGACATCCAGACCCACTTTCTAACAGTGTTCATTAGAACTGATGCCCTTTCACAAAGTTCAACCTTATCTGCTTTGTTAGGGTGGTGGGAGGAGGTGGAGTATGACTTTTTATTGTTTTGTCAGAGGAGAGAGAGCAGGGGGACCCTGGCATGAAGCCTTTGAAGGCAGGTGGCAGCAGGAGTGTGAGTTCTACAGTCGGGATCTGTGCGTCGGCATGCCCTCCCTCAGATCAGCTCAGGAATCCAGCCTTTTCTTCCCTCTGATTATCTTGTATTGTCAGCTAAGGCTTGTTTTGGCTGCACACAGCCTGCATATGTCAACTCAGTGGGCCCACATTCAAAATTACGATACAACACAAGGGCAGAGGCCATGACAGGATCAGTTGTTTGGTTAAATCAGCAGTAGTGCCAGTATGCATAAGAAAATTACAACTTTCGTACGTATTACAGTATATAACGTTGCATAGTACCACTCAGCAGTAGTCACCTTTTGTGGGCTGCTCCATCATTTTGATTTGTGGTTATTAACACAGTCAGCACACAGAGACACCGGCCGCCTCCACTTCCCCTCTTCTTCGACCGCGTCTCTTTGTCTGTCTCCCCGACTTGTTTAGTGCCTCCCAGAGATTAAAGCTTTTCCTGCTTTAAACAGGTGTCACTGAGCCAGGCAGACCTCCGAGAGACAAACAGCGTTATATCAGTTGGCCCATCTGCGACTTGCCGACTCCAGACAATCCCATTGCTCATCAGTAACCACTGCAGGTTATTGAATTACACCATCTTGATTTTAAAGGGCAATCCTGTTTTCTGTAAGCAGTGGACACACCAAGCTGGCTCACAGCTCCAGCACTGATCAAGAGGCATTGTGTTATCCCGTCTACTGCTAATTGCTACAGGTATCTTATAACAGTAATAGCAATGGATGAGTACATACACTTACTACAGTTAACTGCCCCTCTGTTTGGACCCAAGACCATACAAAGATGAGAGTAGAGAACTTCTGAGGTCATTGTGAACCAACAATCTTAACTAGTAGTTGCATGTGGGCCCAGGGTTTCTCAGGCCTGGTCGAGACAGGCAGTGGAATCTAGAGGAGGGGCGGATGGAATAGATTACACTCCTTGCTCAGACAAGACACATGGCGACTTTTCCTAGGAGGTCGTTTTAGACCAGTCATCTTTTCTGCTTTTTTCTATTGGATTTTTTGCAGTTAGTCTACGTGCTTTTAGTTAAAGAATCATTGTCTGTTGACATGTGGCATATTTAGTTGCTTGCATTACTCTCGCTGCCCTTAGTCAATTTTTGTGAAATGGCTGTTGAGCTCATAGACTCTTATTAATGGAGCAGATAATAAATACAGACCAGTAGGGCTAGTATCCCCTCACTCAATATGGCAGCCATCTCTAAATCATGTCTGGTTGTATAAAGCAATCTTGTTAATAAGCCAGCCAGTCTAATATCTTTCATTGTATATGCAAAGCAAGACAGGGGTCATCAGGGTTAGCTTCTGTGGTGTGTAAACAAAACAATCAGCTGGATCATACTGGCAGGAAATGTCTGTCCCCGAGTATTTATGACAATAACGTCTACGTCGTCTTTGCAGTCCTATTGTAAATTTAAACAACGTCATTGATTTATCATTATAGTGCTTCTTTCTGAATTGTTACTTTGCCCACAATATGCTATTCTGGCCTGCTGTTGCTGATTCTGAAGTTTAAATACAAAAGCACATCTTTAAAAAGGAAGTTCTTCATTTTTATAGCTTGGGTGCACATAGACTAGAGAGGTTTTAGGTATGTTGTGTGGGAGGAAAGCTTCATCAGACATTCATGAAGAGGCAGACAGACATTATCAATCCCTCTCTCCCTCAGTGGTTAATATGTTTGGGTGTGGGGGTAGACTCCATTCTGATCACAGCTGAAATTTGCATCCCTAAGTAAATAAGTAAATAAATCAAGTGCAAGCAGTGAATGTGCTAATCAACGGGGACATTGCTTGGTGCCGGGAAACTTTGCTCATGTAATATTCAGTACTGGTGGGTTAAAGGGCAGCCCAGAGTTATTGGTTTCAGCCCGATTGCCCCCTTTAATCAATGCTGGCTGCATCCCTTTAATAAAATTATTAGCTCAGCAGTATCTTGTGCTATCATTTTATCTCTTCTGTGCTCTAAATTGCAGCCTGTGTTAGGCCTCTCAGATGCTCGGGGCATGGCCAGCTCCCGAAAGCTCAGCTGCCATTTATTATTTTAGAGGCGGAGGATGGCTGGAGTGTTTGAAACCAGGCTGAGCGTAGAGGTTATTGGATACAAGATCTAAACACAGCTGTAGTAAAGTCCCAACCCAGCTTATGTATTTTTGACTCATAGAAGAAAAAAACTGCCTTTTATTGCACTTGTTAAAGTTCATACACATCTATATCAATACTGCACATGTGTTATATTGTTCTTATATGTACACAACTTGAAGATGGTGCGATAAAGGTGATACTGTTAGAATTTCTTTTTTTAGATGCAGTTTTCTCTTTTCTTCCAGTTATGTAAATGTACAATGCGCGGATGGGTGGCTTCTCGGTGTCTAATTATCTCACAAGGAATCTATTTGATCCATTAAGTTATCCTGTTTCTCCTTTTTTCGGACTGCAAGTTAATTAAAAACGGATGTAGAACTTGCAGAATATAAGATTAGGGGTGTTGTTTGGAAGGTGAAGATAAAAGATTGTACCTTCCTGATATGGCAGGAAGATGAATCATAGATGGCTTATTAGTGCTTGTCTCAGGTATTGTGTTTAAGTACCTAATCTAGTGTAATGAGCATGGTGTCATTTTTTCCAATTATATCTCAGACTTTTGTCTCACACCCAATGCTCTATACATTTGATTTTCTTCTATTAAGGCTCCTAAGGCCTCTTTCATATTTTCTGTATCTGATCTTTTCTTAATCGACGTAATTATGTTTTGGAAAATATAAACATTTAGGTTTCCATAATTTGCATAGTAAATGAAGAGTTGGGTGTGCTTGTGTATATGTGTCTATATCAACATCCTAAATACAACAATAACCGCGTATCTCATCCAACTTGTGTCTCTGCAGGCCTGGATGCGATGAACGCCTCATGTAGGCATCAGCATGGACAGCTGTGAGTCTCCTGTGGTTTCTGGGACAGACGATGGGCTCGGCTCCTCCCAGCAGCAGCAACAACCACAGCCCTGGAACGATCACTCTAGCTCACAGGTCCCTTGCACTAACCAGGCCCCTTCCCTGGACCCCCTATCTCTCTCTGCTCCCTACCCTTCTCAATCCCAAAACCCCTGTGCACCTCATGAAGGGGTGAGAGAACTACAGTCCCAGCAGCAGCAGCCAAATCAGACATCACCCCAGGCCCACCGTGATAGCTCTGCCACAGGCCAGCTGCATCCCACAAGAGAGGGTCTTGAGGAAGAAGAGCAAGAGGAAGTAAGCTGTGGAGAAGAGGACGAATCTGAGGATTTAGATGAAATGGAGATTGACAGCTGTTTCCCAAGTCTTCAACCCTTTCCTGGGGTGCCGATGGCTACAGGTGGAGGAGGCATGCCCAGTCTTTTGCGACATCAGCCCTCACGACCGCAGGGAGCACCTGAGAGTGGAAGTGAGGAAGGAGAGGAGGAAGAGGAAGAGGAGAGTAGTGATGTGGAGAACCTGGCTGGGGAGATAGTCTATCAGCCAGATGGCTCAGCCTACATCGTTGAGAGCCTCAGTCAGTTAATCCAAAGTGGAGGGGGCATGGTACCCAACCTGCTACCCACAAACTCTCTCACCAGTGGAGGAAAACCAGGGGAACCTGCTGGGACTTCATCCTCAGTCTACCCTCACATCATCAACACGTTCCACATAGCCTCGTCCTTCGGGAAGTGGTTTGGCAATTCAGACCAAGGTTTCCCCAATACCTCAACCATGGCAGGCCTCAGCCCTGTCCTGCACAGTTTCCGTGTCTTCGATGTGCGGCACAAAAGCAACAAGGATTACCTGAACAGCGATGGGTCTGCCAAGAAGTCCTGTGTATCCAAAGATGTTCCCAACAACGTGGATTTCTCCAAATTTGATGGGCTAGCCCTATATGGCAAGGGTAAGCCCATTTTCATGTGTTTTCTCTGCAAGCTGTCCTTTGGTTATGCGCGTTCCTTTGCCACTCATGCTGTCCATGATCACCGCATGACACTGTGTGAGGACGAGCGGCAGCTGCTAGCAGACAAACAGGCATCCGCCATAATCCAGGGCATTGGGAAGGACAAAGAGCCCCTCATCAGTTTCCTGGAACCAAAAAATAAGAGCACTCCTCTGCCACCTACCCTGCTCCCAATTAACTCCAGCCAGAGCTTCTATGGTACATTTAGTGGTGTCCATTTGGAGCCTGGAAGCAGCAGCAGGGACAGCGAGAGCCTTCTCAATAAAGATTCTGACTCTGGGCCCCACCAACAGCAGCAGCAGCAACACACCCCGCTAAGCTCAGTCCTTTCTCTTGGAGGGCTAAGCCTTCCCAATGCATCCTCTCTTACCTCATCCCCAGGCTCTGCCAAAGACTCCAGTGCCCTGCCCAATCAGGGAGGGAGAACAGAGGAGCCTGCTGGGAAAGAGTTGGCATGCAAGGGCGAGGATGGGGACAATGAGGGACATGAAAACCTATCGAGCCAGATGGGGGGCTCGGAAGAAGAAGAGGAACTGTTATTAGGGGAAGACGAAGACGAGGTGGAGTCAGAAAGCACTGCAAAGGCCTGTGGTGGTAACAGTAGCAGCGGCGGGGGTGAAGTGGGGGAACCAGCTGTCTCAAACCAAAGCATTTCCAAATCTCCTTTATTAATGCCTAGTAGCGCTCTCCAGCCTTCTGCCTGCACCTCTGCAGCCAATTCCACACTCAACAGCAAAGACCCTGCTTCCACTCCCCCCTCTGTCAAGAAAGTGTGTTTAGCTGCAGACGGTGGGGAGAGGACCTCAGAGCTCCCTCTGAGCTTTAACTGCCAGGGACCCACTGTTCCCACGGCAATGGCGGCAGCTGCCGTCAGAAGGAGCGACGATGACACTGCTGGCACTTCCTCCTCACCTCTGTCCTCCAATGCTGCTGCTGATGAAAGTGCCAATCGAGATAGTGCCACAGCTCCAGAACCAAATGATTGCTCGGCAGAAGGAGAGGAGGAAAATGGAGCCCTTCTGCACCATCACCACATGCACCACCATCATCATCACCTCCACCCTTCATCTCAAGGCCACTCCCACCTCTTCCCAGGGGGCTCCTGTGACATAACGGGGATGGGTGAGTGTTCACAGAACCATGGGCCTGGTGGCAGCGGAGGAAGTGGGGTAGAATGCCCTAAATGTGACACCGTTTTGGGTTCTTCACGTTCCTTGGGTGGTCACATGACCATGATGCATTCACGCAACTCATGCAAGACACTCAAGTGTCCAAAATGCAACTGGCATTACAAGTACCAGCAGACGTTGGAGGCCCACATGAAAGAGAAACACCCAGACTCTGGAGGCTCATGTTCGTACTGCACCAGTGGTCAGAGCCACCCTCGTCTGGCTCGTGGAGAAAGCTATACCTGTGGATACAAGCCCTTCCGTTGTGAGGTATGTAGCAAAGAAATGCAGCAATGCTTGATTGAAGTTGCAATTGAAGTTGTTTTTATGTTGTTCAGCCATTTAGGCTTATGCAATATGTGAACTGATGTGTAAATGTCCTATTATATTATCTAGGTGTGTAACTACTCAACTACCACAAAGGGCAACCTAAGTATCCACATGCAGTCTGACAAGCACTTGAACAACATGCAGACACTACAGAATGGAGGCACTATTGGCACTGGGCAGGAGCAGGTGTTTGGACATACCCCAGGTGGAGTGGTGGCTGTCCCTTCAGTGACCCAAGCCAGTAGCCATCACCCTCCTCACCACCATCCGACACAGTCCTCCACCCATATGGCTGTATCGTGTGGGGCCCCCTCCCCGACCAAGCCGAAGAGCAAACCTACTTGGCGGTGTGAGGTTTGTGACTACGAGACCAATGTGGCACGGAACCTGCGTATCCACATGACCAGCGAGAAGCACATGCACAACATGATGCTGCTCCAGCAGAATGTGACTCAGATGCAGCATGGCCGACTTGGCTTGGGAGCCATGCCTTCACCTTCTGAGGCTGAGCTGTACCAATATTACCTGACCCAGAACATGAGCCTTCCACCAGGCCTCAAGATCGACCCAGCTGGGGCGGAGGCCCAGTTCCTTATGGGGAGCTTTCACCTTGATCCCAACATTGCGTCCCTGGCCCCTGCACTTGGTGAGCCCCAATTGTTGCTTCTCTTTGCTCTCAGAAACACCCCTAGTTGCCACAAAATCACTCAGTACAGTTAAGAGAACTTTAATTTCTGTATAATCAGTTTCCGTAAAACTATCAATGTTTAGGATCACAGAACATTGAAGCCATTCACTTTTTATTTTGGTGACACACAAAATAACGAGCAAGAATGTCAACATATTGCCCTCCTCCACGGCTACGTAAGCTAGGTATATCACACTTTTTACTTTTGGCAGCTGCCTTTCTTTTATATGCCCTAAGGTATACCTGTCCTGGTGAACTTGACATCATTCTCTCATTGTACAAGCAGAGTGTCACTGAAATATAAAGAGGGAGCGTTGAAAGAAAGATAATCCATGTAAATTTACAGCGGGGGGCTTACCCCAGACCCTTTCCATATGTCCTTACTGATAGTGTAAATGCTAATAGTCTTCATGACAGTAGGCCTATTCTCAATGCCTTAATCTCACATCCACAGTAAAACCGTCTACTGCACCAGTATGCCTAAATGTAGGCTGTTTATTTAGTTATAACTCTACCAAGTAGCACACAGAAGCCCAGAGGCAATTTGTTTTTCCTTGACAAGACATCTACTGTAAGTGACACTGTATTGATGTGATTTTAACAGAATTCTGAAATTACCTTTGTGATACCCAATTTTGCTCAGAAAAGGTAAGTTAGCGGGCCATACTTTTATTTTGTTTCTTCTTGCTCTCCCCCTTAGGCTGCCAGCCTTAGCTTTTTTTGTCATTATTCCCAAACTGCTGTAGAACTTTACCACTGGAGTTCTCCGTTTTGTTTTAACTTTGTAATTGCAGCTATAAATTTTATCTTGGTCAAAGATGCAAGGTTAGAGGGCTCAGCATGGGTAATTCAACAGCATTGCAAAGTATTTGGTGGGCCAGTTACAACCCCACAGTTTGTACAGACTTGTCTCCAACTGTCGCCAGTTCAAAGACACAAACAAGAATTGATTGCTGTGACTAATTCTTTTTTCCTCTTCTACCATCTGTTTCATTTTCCTGTGAGGTGAGCTGTAATAAGCATGTTACAACGGAGGCAATCATGACATGGTCTGGGCCCATAAACTACAGTGGTGTCATTCTCATTTAAACTTTAAGAAACTCTTAAGCCATCATACACAAACACTCTGATATATAACTCTACAGTATGATACATACACAAGGCCCAGTAAATCTAATGAGGGAATCTGCCTTTTCAGACCAGGAGATTTCAGACCAAGCAGCTAAAGTGAGAGGGCACACTTTCAATTCAATTCAATTCGATTTTATTTTATTTATAGTATCAATTCATAACAAGAGTTATCTCAAGACACTTTAAAGATAGAGTAGGTCTAGACCACACTCTATAATTTACAAGGACCCAACAGTTCTAGTAGTTCCTTCCAGAGCAAGCAACAGTGCGACAGTGGCAAGGAAAAAATTCCTTTTAGGAAGAAACCTCGGATAGACCCGGGCTCTTGGTAGGGGGTGTCTGACGGCCGTTTGGGATTAAAACGAAGAGTGGCAATAACAGTCACAGTAAAAGATAATGGAACAGTGACTAAAAGTAGTAGTTTGTAGGAGTTCTTGGCATAGCAGGGCACTGCACAGCTGTCATGCTCTCACTGTGGATTTTTGACCTCAGCTTCTGAGTAAGTGAATAATCAAAATATGTAATGTGTTAAGATTTTTTAAGTTTCACATAGCACTAACAACAATATCAATATATGTATATGACACATGTATATACCTTTTACAATATTATGGTTTCATCATATATATATATATATATATATATATATACACACACAAATCAGAATCTTGTCCCAAGGGTTTACAACCAGGAACATGATCCAGGTCTGTGGTAAATCACTGAATCTGCTTACTAATGGAGCATGAGTTCCAGGTAGAAATTAGAGATTCAAGGTGCTGGAAAAGACTGGACTGGGATAGTGATTGGGCATGTGTGTACATCTCTGTATTTTTAAGAGACAATGTAAGAAGCCATGACTGGGGAGCTGGGTCTGTGAGTGATTTCAGAGGGCTTCTCAAAGGTCTCCCTCTCCTGGCTATAAAAACTCAGGTAATGGAGAAAAGTCCAAGAGCAGGCTGCATACTGCAGCAATAAATATAAAGGAGCTGCTGGAATTAATTTAGTGTAAAGCCAGGCAGGGTCAGGCCTGCATGCTCAGTCTGGGCAGTGAACGATTAAAGATCAGCAAGCAAAGGCAAAAACTGCTCTTACCTCATATTTTTAATGTTCTTTTTTAAAGTCAGCTTTCCCAGATTGTACAGACATTAGTTCTGTGGTTGTTATGGTGTCATATGTACTTGTTGTGTTTTTTCCCCCTCTTTATTGTTTACACTCAGTACCAAGCAAAATTAATATTTTAGGTCCATATTGATTTAGAGGCAATCTGGAGTGAAAAAAAGCAGAGAAGTGGATTTCTTTTCATTTTATTATTCAGTGAACAAGGGTGATGGTTTTGATTTACAGTAATGTGTGCTTAGGAACTCCTTAGTTCTTCAGTAATGATAAAATAACTTGCTTTTTCTGTGGAGCTCCTGGCCTCTGGAGTTGATTTACAGACAGGCCATGGCAGTGCACCCGCCCAAACAGGACAATGTGTACGTTCATTCTCTGGCAGTCTGAGGTTTTGGTCCTTATGAAAAAAAAATCTCAAAGCAAGGATAGCTATCGGTCCATAAATACAGACATGCGCATTGTCCTCCATGCAACATCATACCAACAGAGTACTTTTCCAAAGTTAAACAGCTTTACTTTACCTGAGATGCTATTCATCCAGAGAGTGTGCAAAGTATGACTTTCTTTAGAAAACACTGCGTACTGACTTAAAAACAATAAAATAACGACGTAAACGTCATGAAGTAAATTACTGAGGGTTAAAGTGGTCTTTAAAAATTGAACTCTGATAAAGAGTGTAAGTTTTGAATATGTCTAACAACATTATACATTTTAGTTTGCAGCCATCTTAAAACTTTTTTCTCCTTTCTTTTTGTCTGTCTTTGTGTACCCCGCGCATTCTAGTAGGTGGGGAGATACCTATGGACGTGCGGCTGGGTGGTGGGCAGTTGGTGTCCGAAGAACTGATGACCCTGGGAGAAAGTCTATCACAATCCAGCGACCCCTCCCTTAAGCTCTTTCAGTGCGCTGTATGCAACCGCTTCACCACTGACAACCTGGATGTTCTTGGCATGCATATGGGAGCTGAACGCAGCCTACCGGAGGAGGAGTGGCGTGCTGTGGTGGGCGACTCTCACCAGTGCAAGTTGTGCCACTACACCACTCAGCTCAAGGCCAACTTCCAGCTGCACTGCAAGACAGACAAGCATGTGCAAAAGTACCAGCTTGTGGCCCACATCAAAGAAGGGGGCAAAGGCAATGAATGGCGACTGAAATGTGTGGCCATAGGCAACCCAGTGCACCTGAAGTGCAATGCCTGCGACTACTACACTAACAGCCTGGAGAAGCTGAGGATGCACACTGTCAATACCCGCCACGAGGCAAGCCTCAAACTCTACAAGGTTAGTGGTCCCCAAACTCCTTTATCACACCCATCACTGAACCTTGTCATGACAGTGTATCACAATTTTCATTTAATTACTGAATATATACATAAATGGGGGAAAGAGCATGTGTGTAGGTAGAATGTCTATATATTCTTGAGGTGTTATAATATTATATACAGAGAGAAGTAGTATGTCTGTGTCATATTTTGGAGTATTTATTATTATGTTATTATTAACCTTTGTTTTTTTCACAAACGTTACAAAATGTGTCCTTAATCCTCTTCCTGCTGACGTGATACTTCTCAGCAAGACAGTAAATGTTCCAGTGATGCCCACACCACTAAACTAGTCTTTCTCCCAAGGCATGAATGATGGCCTTGTTGTGTAGCTCTTGCCTTCAAAGTAGTCATATAGAAGCATAGCCTCAGTGCTACCATGAGAAGAACATGGCAGGTGAGGCTGGTTTGGAGGCTTAAAGCGGAATGACTAGGAGACGAATGAAGAAGTGTGAGGAGACAGAGGTTTGGTGCTAATACTCCTCGGAGCGGGAAAGGCTGAATCGTTCTCGACAGCCGTATTGATTTTTGCTGGACTTGGAGCTTCACCTTCTCCTCTAATCATTCCATAATAGCCAATGGATGAACACTCTCCGAACAAATGGCCATAAATCTAACAGGCCTGATTCCACTTAGGTACCTATCCTGTGTGTCTGCGGCTTTGGCCGCTCTGCGCTTAACCCAAACTGGCATAGCTGCGCATGCACGCACACATACATACAAAACACACAACAAAACACATACAAACAGTGTCAACGTACACTCCCTGTTAGCGTACATACACACCAACAGAATCTAATATATACCACTGTAATGTGCTCCCACTAGATGTTGCCTTGTATTTATAATAAGTCCACTCCATTGTCAAGTGTTTGACTATTAAAAATTAAACTGGTAGAAGTATGTAAACAGCTCTATTTCTTGACACTTGTGTTTAGGTATCTTAATATACTACAGTATGACTTCTTTTGGAAAGGAGGCACTAAAAGGCATGTGAAAATGTGCTGCTTCAAGCATAGTGTTTTTAATCAAGGTGAAGTGGTCCATTTAAACCCCCTCAAAAGGCTGTCTATTTGAAAATCATCCAGGATTTTGAGTGGATCCTCAGAACCACTGGCATGCCATGCCTGTTTTCTGTCCTCAAAGCCTTTCTGGTGAAATCCCAGCAAAAGCGAGAACACGTTTTGTGGGAAAGGTATGATGTAGGGCTCCTAGTACATCTATTAGAGGGCCCAGGGGACACAGGAGGTGTTGAATGGAGAATATGCAGTTTTCACCAGGACAAGCGAGAAGACTACAGGAACATTTTCAGATGCACAGGGTATTCAAAGATGCATATGGATTCAAATATGCAACATACTGTACAAATGTGTGGAAGCCAGTTGTGAGACAGCAGAAACATATATCCCATTATACTTTGTTTTTTTCCCAGCCCATGGTCATCCTCTCTTGGTTTTAGTTGCTGCACGCAACTGGCCCACATTTCTATGACAGTCTCACATTAGACCAAAATAGACATATGCTCTGGCATGCTCTCTCTTTCTTTCTCACACCTTTTGGAGGGAGAGACTAGTTTTGTATCGCAGCATAGGGTACAATTTATATTACATTATCTTTGTGCTTTCTACTCTGCTGTGAGCCTGAAAGGCAAAAGAGAAACATCATTTTTTTCTTCTCCTCTGTCTCGTTTTCCACGCAAGTTTTTAAGAGAGAAGAGACATGTGTCATACTGCAGCTCAGTATGGGGGATTAAATATGTACAACACATCCAGGCATGATCATTTTTTATGACTTAAGCCTCTTAAGATGGCTCCGTATTTCTTAAAACCAATTGATCTTCAGAGTAAGAGTGTGTGCATTTGTCCAAAAATTACCTGCTGCCTGAGAAAACCACAGTCCTCATAAGCTCTCCTCATCGCAAACACTACTCCAAAACAGAGATGTTCTGGAGTTGACAAGAATTATTACAATATTTAAGACTCACAAATGTGATTAGTGGACAACATGAACATGGTTGTGAGGTCTCTTTGGCAGCACAGGCTCCCCACTTGACAATGTCAAAGTCTTCGTACTACATTTGATTTACTGTCCTGGTAGAGGTACTGACAGGCAGAAACCCACAGTGGCCCACAAGCCGTAAACTCAACTTGGTATATTATGCAAAGAGGAAAAAAAGGAAAACCAATCATTTATTCTTCCCAAATGAAATCCGATGCAAATAGCACCATTTTTAAGCTTTTTTGGGAGATTATAAATCATCAAGTCAGCATAAACAGGCTGTATGATGTGGGAGATGCTTGGGACACTTCACCCAAATCAAACTGGTTTGCATTAAACAGGCCCTTTGTGTGCACAGCTCCATATAAATTGGAGCCTGTAATTACTGGAATTAAAAAGGAAGGTTTAAACTGAGGGCTAAGCTGGATGGGATAATTTGAGAGTCTGTGGTATGCGGCCCATATTAGGGCTTTCTAAAAATATCACCCCCACTACCCAAACTATTGGAATGTTCCAAAAGACCACAGAAAGATCCTGCAAGTCATCCTGACCACACGGATCAACAAACAGTGAGCGGTGATGCCGTCTTCCCCTGTGCACTGTGTTCTCAGTTGAGACGTAACCATTCTGAGCATGGTGTGTTCTGGCAACACACCCCTGTGCTCTGAAGCTAACTTTCACCTTCTCTTTTTTCCCATGGACCGTAGGGATTATAATGGCTCTGATAGTGTGATGGTCAACCATCTGCTCCTAGTAAGGTCACTACTAAACACAAACAGATGGATTCTGTTGCAGTACCCAGATAACCTAAATGTTAGGTTGTGTACTGTATGTTTTTAGAATACCTAGCTCTCCCCTGAGACTCTCTTGATCTTGAACAAACCCAGCTTCCATTCTTGTTTTACAGTTAGCCATGTACATGATATGTGAATATGATGAGCCTTTACACCACAAGCAGTAGGCCTCAGGGCTTGGCTATGTGTGAGTGTGGAGGTGAGATGAGTGGAGCTAATCCAGCTCCCAGGCCCTGGCTGCTCTGGCCAGACAGAAAGGGGTAGGGCCTAACCAGGCCCAGCCACAGGCCTCAGCTTCCAGTCAAGGGTTGGGGGAAAGGGGAGGAGCATGGGGAGTAAGCTGGCTACCTTCCTTGTCTCGGGGGCCAGTGCAATCGGCGGTAATTGAGATTGATTGGATGTTATTTTTCCTCTTGCAAATGTAGTCCATTAGCTTGGCACATGCATAATCAGTTTAGAGCGCAGTTAGCCGAATGTAATCATGTTCCTCTGTGTCTGCTAGCACAAAATCCACTCCAGATGCCGCTTGGCCATGGAAAGAAAGGGAGAAAGTGCCGTCACTATCAAATGGGGGATCTTTAACCAAGAAAGTCCTAACACCCCTCCCTCTGTCCTTGTCCTGCTTTATTGAGCACACCCGTAACTATACAAACTTCTCACCTATCTCTCTCCCTGCCTTACACACGCAGTCACATCCACTGTCTGCTCTGTACCTGTATGAGAACAAGGCTTTTGATCATATGTTCTGCATCTTTAACTGCACTAACATAGTGTTAAGTGGAGCCCAGCGGCTTGCCCATTAACAAACACAATACATCTGTGTCTTGGATGGAGTTACTGCTCTTATTTCACTTTTCAGTGCAATCCAAAAGAAACAGTGAACACTGAGGAAAGAAAATCTCTACACTTTGCAAATAGCAAATAATCACAATGAAACATAATAGAGGAAAGGAGGTAGTGATGTAAATTAGGGGATTAGTGGTTACATGAAAAGGCATTAAGGTGATCCTTCTCAGCTGAAGCACTGGCTTCTCAGACTCAGGAATGCAAAATGTGTTGACCTCTCCCCATTAATGATCATAACCACCAGGATTGACTCCAATCCTCTTGGACTATTTCATAGTACTACTGATTTAGACTTAGGACAAGTGCCCACTAGACAGGATGTTGGATTTTGGTGTCACAGATGAGATTTAATTATGGTATGTTGTTGTTTCTACTGTGACAGGGTCAGCACCTCAATATCTAATTCATCTACCGAGCTCCTAAATTCTTCTTCTATCTGGGATGTCCCAATCATGCTTCCGATTTTTTGGTGGTCTTAAAGCATGGGTAGATTAACCAAAATTGTTACTCTGGCCAACGTCAAGACAAAAATGACAGCATGTACATGGCCTCTGGCAAAATTACGTCTAGTGGGCGCCTGGCCTTACACTCTCATCCACCAGACATTTCTAAGAAGAGGAGGGCTAAGAGAAGGATGGAGAGACAGACAGGAGAGAGGGATGGGGTTGGAAGGATAGATACTCTGCTAATTATCATGGCTAGCCTATGATTGTTCAGTAATAGTGCTCAGTGGGAAAGGTTGCAGCAGTTCCAGGAAGAGCTGAGCTCTGATTTACTGGTACTACCGCTCTAATAAAGCGCTTGCTGCACATCCTGGGAGACAGCCCATTCTCTCCTTTCACATGCACAAGCGTGTGATTGCGCGCACACACACACACACACACACACACACACATACACACACACACACTCACACACACACATACACACACAAAGTTCCAGCCGATGGCATCATGGGGCTCATGAAATGCATCATTTTAGTTGCTCAAGGAGAAGTTCTTGTATGAATAATTTGATTTGAAACAAGTGATGTACACGTAATAAAAGGCTTCACTCTAAAGGAAGTATTTAAAATTTGCACAGGCCTCTATAACAACTCTTCAGTCAACACAGTCATGACCCTAAACCCCGGTTACCCTTTTTTGCGTCAATAGTTGCCTGCAGGGCACGGATTTATAGCGTCCTATCTCACTGTTACTCTTAGTAGTAAGTGGAACAAGGAAAGAATGGCATACAACTAAAATCAGTGTGAATTGGCGAGAGGGGCTGTCAGACAAGTAAGGGGGACTGGTAGGGCTTAATGTTTGGCTGTGTGCAAGAGTTTCACAACTCTTCTATCTCCCACCCCTTGAGAAGGCCAGGAAAAGGGTCAGGCTTTGACCCATGGCACAGCTGCTGTTGCTGCTGTTACTGCTGCTTATTGTATGTGCAACCGCCCTACTCTGGGTGTTGCTGGGACTTACAAAGTGACAGTGAAAGAAAGCAAAAGAAGGGGAGCAGAAAGCTGCTTAGACGGGGTAGGCTGGTCTTTCCCCAGTGCATTACAAGACCAGATTCTTCATCCTGGGTCTGTGTTGGCGGAAGGGATGCATTCGCTGTGTCCCTTCACACAGAGCAATAGGAGGATTAGAGTAGGGATAGAGATGATGTGTTACATTATCAGCTGGGAGTTGGAGATCCTTGATCATTGTGTTAATGGTTGTTCGTTTTGATTTGATTTGTTTTTGGGCAAGCACAGCAGAGCACACTCCTGCTAATGTGCAATGAAGCGGCTGTCTTCATTCTCATCAGCAGAAAAGGCAGATTGCCGTTTGGGGAAGGAAAGTCATATAAGCCAAGGTTACAGTACATAGGTTTTTGTGACTAGGTTATATAACAGTTCAAGGCAGAGATAAGTTCCACTAGGGCTAGAAATTATAATCACAGTTATTCAACATGATTATGCATTGACTTTTGGAAAGAACTTATTGAACTTAAAACAAACAGTTTAACAAATCAACAATGAGAACACTGAGAACTGTGAACTTTCCCTTTATACTTTTTTCATTCATAAAATGAGACAAAATATGAGTTTACTTGCTAAATAAAAATAAGTGTTTTTCTCGATTCTGTTTTTGTGATTGTAATGTCAAACATCATCAGTCCATTCTGCTTATTTTTCCTACCTTATCGTTGTTGTCTTAATGGAATTAATAAATATAACAAATAGGAGGTGAAGTGACCAATAAAGCAAACCAGTATGGGAATGGTCAACTAGTGGGTGGTCTAGAATTAGGATCTGCGGTTAAAAAATCTTTAATCAACCATGCTGGAAAACTAAACATTCTCCTCAGCTAAATCCTCTGTCGGTGTCCACCATCCCACTTTGTCTACTTACTCTTCAAATTGTTAGAAGTTCCTCACTTGAGAGCCAAACACTGTTAACGTTATTGTCAACCCACTGATTGAGATCTAGCTCAAATAAATAATAAGGCACATAAAGCTTTCCAGGCTTTAATTTGTCGTGAAATTTTGTGATTATGACAATTGGTAAAATACAGATCTTCCTTTCCGTCTTAAGTGATTGTAGGAGATGGAGTCATTACATCTTGGAGAAAGTTCTAACTGCACCAACTGGAAGGTCTCTGTATCTAATCGGTGTCATACTGTACCTTGGCTCTGCCTGCCTCTATCTTGTCAAGATGGTATTAAAGACATATCAGTTATGGCCCTGTGTTATTACCCCCCCCCCCCCCCCACACACACACACACACACACACACACACACACTGCTAGGATGCCAGAGAGATAGTATCCCCTTTCCCTTGTCTTTAAAAAAGACCTGTTTAGGATTTAATTTCTTCAATGGCCTCTACAATTTAGCTATGAACTTATTATGTATTTGTTAGCCAAAATGGAAATTCATTTTACAGCAGTTTGACTGACCGTCATCACACTTACATGTACACAAATTACTCAATTACTATAAATGCCCAGATTGAAGTGATTGGTAAAGGGTTTTCCATGTCTTGCAATTACCAAACTTCCCCAATAAGTTTACATGTTTTGTTTTATGGCCAAGTTAATATACGTAATTATGTGTGGTTGCCTACAGGCCACAAGAAATATTTATATAGTAGCAATAATGCTAATTTAGGGATGTTACCGCTAGAGCACCTGATTTATTTTGAGTGCATGCAAATACACCAAGCAGCTATCATGGCTTGACTGAAGCGTCTCACAGGTCTTTTTGCTCAACTGGTCAATACATCTGGCGACCTATAGCCACCGCACCTGAAAGACTAACAGTGGCAGTTGGCAGGTAAACACTGCATTGATGAGGCCAGATGGGGGCTCCTGTGAATCTATGTAGCTTCTAAGCTGAAGGGATGGAGAGAGTGAGGCAGGCAGGCTTACCGGCTTTCTGCCATCAATACATCAGTGGCTAAGCCACCAGATTAATGGCCTCCGAGTGGTCAGGGCCACAAAACTACTCAGCTCTGAGGTCTGTGTTCAGTGGAGCTGTACATGAAAGCAAAGCTAGGGTGAAGAGACAGATGAGGAGAGGGGAGAAGGTCTTAGGTACCAGGATGAGCACACAGGGACCTCTACTATGTTTGGGTTTGGCCTACAGAGTTGAGTCATGGGACACATACATTTTACAGAATTATGGATATGTGACCCTGGCTGTTGTTCCATTCCCCTTGCCTTGTAATCTTCCACGTGTAAGTCCAAAGTTATGTTTGTGTACATAAACACAATACATGAGCCGTATTAAGTCGTTTTATATTTATGTATTTATAAGTGAAGACATTTAGTTTAACTTTGTTTGTTGGAGCCAGTTGGATTCAAAGCAATGCTTGATTTACAGTACAGCAGCGAAGTAAATAGCTCCTAAATGCACAGAGCATGTACTTCCTTTGTTTTACCTAGGTTTTCCTTTGTGTTAACAAATCTACCCCTAAGGTCTTTCCATTTTGTAGTGCATCGATTACTGTTGGATTGCAGAAATAAAGCAATTTTTTCTCGCCTGGATTTCATTGTTGTTAGTGATGGGTCAGAGAGGTGCTGATGCCTGCATGCATGCTTACCTTAGAGCATTTATTTTGGATGGGTTATGTTGCTCAAAATGACATGAAGCCGGTGAAAAGTTCACATCACCTCTCTGTGACCACTATCAAGGCTTGAGAAAAAATTAACCATCCACCAGTTTCCAGAGGACCATTTTCTGTGTAGAGTTTTTATTTGAAACAGTGGGGCCTCAGAGGCTCTTTTCCATACTGCCAAAAGAGAATAGCCATCTCTTCCTGAACTTCATGGTGCTGGTTATCCATCCATGTTTTGCCTAATTGCTGTATGCTTGAGTCCAGGGATAGAACTGGGAGCTGTAAATCTCTGTGTTATGCAGACAATGTTTTCTCCAGATGTAGAAGAAACGATTTCATCCTTTTGTAATTAAGCGGTGCAGCCCAGGCTGTCATGCAGTTTTTATTGGGGTCCCTGGAAAAGATCATTTTGCACCTTGTTTTCTCATCATGCCTTTTATTCGTCAATACAAAAGATGGATATTATGGAAAGACGAAAATGAAAAAAAGCAGCAGAGAATAGAATATCTTGTTTAAATTGTAATATGGAAATTACTAGGTTGTGATGTAAGACGTAGTGCTGGGGAGTGCAGGGTGGAGGCACAAAGGGGACAAAGGCATAGTCATGGAACCAAGGCAATTACATAATTCCCCTGATGAAGAATATCAGGAAAAAACGCCTTTTTAACACCAGGAATGTTCCCAATTGTAATCTTTCCCATGGGTGCTGTCTTCTACACCTGTGTTCTACTTTAAACTAAGAGAGAGAGGGAGTGAGTTGGGGAAAGTGATAGTAAAAGAGAGAGAGTCAACGTTAAGAGTTGGGGACAAGAACGCTCTTCAGTTTCTCAAGGGCTCCGATACTTTATGGCCTTCACATTCCTGCATGACAAACTGATGCCCAGAATAGACAGAGTGGCGTTGGAGAAAAAAAACGTGCTTTTAAGCCCCACCCCAACATATCATCTTCATTCCT